>NC_079196.1:83311036-83612536 GCF_029499605.1 Hyla sarda | reverse complement strand
GGTCCACGCCAATCCCTCTCTGGCACAGAGGATCCACCTCCTGCCAGCCGGCATCGTGACATACACATTGTGAGGGTTAGGGGCGCTTCCACATCGTGAGGGTTAGGGGCGTGGGAACCCGTGATCTGTAAAATTTGCATACAATTTTCTGCATATTCCATACATTCAGTAAAATAAGAGAGATGTGTAGACATGGACAGTAACTTACAGATGTTAGCACTGAATCTGCGATGATGCTGTGTAGAATGAGACACTAAGCCTGAGACTTCACATCTCTAGCAGAAGCCACCTGTGCCTTTCTTTTTGTCTTCCCACACTGACATGTTATCTGTGGAGATTCACCTGTCCTCCATGGCAGGGGCGGATCCAGAGTATAATCTCAGGAGGGGCGCTATTAGAGTATTTTGTGATGGTGACCAGAACAAGGTGTTGCTTACAGAACTTACAATATTCTTAAATATATCATAGAGTCCTAATCTTGTCTAACCACAATATTATCCAAACCCCACACCTAGATGCTACTCCAGGTGGGGGTGCAAAACCCTTTTCAAAGCACCCTCCCTAAAACTTCACTTTTATTTCCATTGCATGTTAAAATGTTGTTGGGGGTAAACAGAACAGTTTAAAAGCCCAGCTGATCTCGTCCAACTGATATAAGGTATTACTATTTGGTATTCCAAATCATGTATCTCCTGTGCCTGCAGTGCTACAGGATCTATATTGTTGACACTCAGCTGTATCTAAAAACCTAACACCAAAGCCTCCCCTACATGTTTCGTGACAGCAGTCACGTCATCAGGGGTATATGAGGCATGCATTATTTATTACACATATGATAAATTATGCGTGTGTCCACCGAAAAAAAAACTGCAACATAAGTGCATTTAAAAAAAAAAAAGGTAACAATTTTTTTCATGGAATACTGAAAAAAAAATTTCTGTATCCTGTTAATTGTTATTAGGGTTTAATACTCGGTAAGGAGGCCCTAATGCTCCTCACATTGTGTGAAGTTCTATAAAGGAAGACCATGGGTCCTATACATGTAACAGCAAAGCAGCTCACTGGCATCAACTTTTTGAGACTTTTCCTTAAAGTCAGTGTTTCACTCCAACTAGGAGTCTTAGAACAATATTTTGGATATAGGACAAACCAGAAATCTCTCCAAGAAATAACTACCCATACTACTCATGGTTCTGACTGACTGCAAAGCGGCTTATTGTCATGGACATAACAGGCAATTCTAAAAGAAAAAAGGTCATCATGTTCACCCACACTAAACCCAATACACTGGGATATAGTGTGGGTGAACAGGAGACCGATGCGGGGTCAGTGGGTCAGTGAGTTAAATACCTACCTTCAGTCCGGTGCGGTGTCCCTGCGAAGGTCCGCTTCTATGTTTAGTGAATTGCGCACTGGAGGCGGGCCCGCTGGGTGAAGTTCGCTGGTCATGTGGTCGCTAGTCACATGAGTGCTTGCACCTACTGAGTGCTCACGTGACCAGCGATCATGAATATTCAAATTCACCCAGCAGGCCCGTCTCCAGAGCGCAATTATTTGAAGATAGAAGCGGACCTTTGGAGGAACCCCTCACCGGACTGAAGGTACGTATTTAAATGGGCACTCTTAAAACTAATTTTAACAAGACACTTTGTATTATGCTTATAAACTTCTTTACTGAACCTCAGCAGCAAATAGGTATGGTAAGTATCAAGAAATTTTTTATATGAGAAAAAAGTATATAGTTACATAGTTACATAGTTAGTACGGTTGAAAAAAGACATATGTCCATCAAGTTCAACCAGGGAATTAAGGGGTAGGGGTGTGGCGTGTTATTGGAGAAGGGATGGGATTTTATATTTCTTCATCAGCATTAATGTTATTTTGTTCCAGGAATGTATCTAATCCTGTTTTAAAGCTGTTAATTTTTCCTGCTGTGACCAGTTCCTGAGGTAGACTGTTCCATAAGTTCACAGTTCTCATGGTAAAGAAGGCATGTCGCCCCTTGAAACTAAACTTTTTCTTCTCCAGACAGAGGGAGTGCCCCCTCGTCCTTTGGGGGGGTTTAACCTGGAACAGTTTTTCTCCATATTTTTTGTATGGGCCATTAATATACTTATATACATTTATCATTAGTGTTGCTCGCGAATATTCGCAATTCGAATATTATTCGCGAATATCGCATATTCGCGAATTCGCGAATTTCGCGAATATAGCGCTATATATTCGTAATTACGAATATTCGTTTTTTTTTTTTACTTCACAGTACACATCACAGTGATCATCCCTCTCTGCTTCCAGCTTGTGTGGTGTAAAGAAGGCTGTAATACTACTGTGTGAGACTGGCGTGCGGAAATTCGCATACACGAAAATTCGCATATGCGAAAATTAGCATATGCTAATTTTCGCATATGCGGATTTACGCGCGTGTTAATTTTGCATATGTCAATATCCACTTATGTTAATTTTCGCATAAGCGAATATTCGCATATGCGAAAATAAACCGAGAATATAACGAATATGCGAATATTCGCGAATATATGACGAATATTCGTCCATATATTCGCGAATATTCGCGAATTCGAATATGGCCTATGCCGCTCAACACTATTTATCATATCCCCCCTTAAACGTCTCTTCTCAAGACTAAACAATTGTAACTCCTTTAATCGCTCCTCATAGCTAAGATGTTCCATGCCCCATATTAGTTTAGTCGCGCGTCTCTGCTCCCTTTCCAGCTCCACAGTGTCCCTTTTATGTACAGGCGACCAAAACTGAACAGCATATTCCAGGTGAGGCCGTACCAATGCTTTATAAAGGGGGAGTATTATGTCCCTGTCCCTTGAGTCCATGCCTCTTTTGATACATGACAATATCCTGCTGCCTGACATTGCATGCTATTCTGTAGTCTGTGATCTACAAGTACACCCAGATCCTAGGGTGCAACCTAGTATGCTGTCTATGCCAACAACCAATCATGTAGCACAACAGGTGATATCTGCAACTACCAGATGGAGTGGGGATCAAAAGTTGGGGCACCCCAGGTAAAAATTTGTATTAATGTACATAAAGAAGCCAAGGAAAGATGGAAAAATCTCCAAAAGGCATCAAATTACAGATTAGACATTCTTATAATATGTCAACAAAAGTTAGATTTTATTTCCATCATTTACACTTTCAAAATAACAGAAAAAAAATGATGTCTGCAAAAGTTTGGGCACCCTGTAGAATTTATAGCATGCACTGCCCCCTTTGCAAAGCTGAGACCTGCCAGTGTCAATCATCATCTGGGAAGACCAGGTGATGTCAATCTCAAAGGTTTTAAATGTCCAGACTCATCTGACCTTGCCCCAACAATCAGCACCATGGGTTCTTCTAAGTAGTTGTCTAGAAATCTGAAACTGAAAATAGTTGATGCTCACAAAGCTGGAGAAGGCTATAAGAAGTTAACAAAACGTTTTCAGATGTCAATATCCTCTGTTCGGAATGTAATTAAGAAATGGCAGTCATGAGGAACAGTGGAAGTTAACCCCTTAAGGACTCAGCCCATTTTGGCCTTAAGGACTCAGACAATTTAATTTTTACGTTTTCATTTTTTCCTCCTCGCCTTCTAAAAATCATAACTCTTTTATATTTTCATCCACAGACTAGTATGAGGGCTTGTTTTTTGCGCGACCAGTTGTCCTTTGTAATGACATCACTCATTATATCATAAAATGTATGGCGCAACCAAAAAACACTATTTTTGTGGGGAAATTAAAACGAAAAACGCAATTTTGCTAATTTTGAAAGGTTTCGTTTTCACGCCGTACAATTTATGGTAAAAATGATGTGTGTTATTCTGAGGGTCAATACGATTAAAATTATACCCATTATTACATACTTTTATATTATTGTTGCGCTTAAAAAAAATCACAAACTTTTTAACCAAATTAGTACGTTTATAATCCCTTTATTTTGATGACCTCTAACTTTTTTATTTTTCGTATAAGCGGCGGTATGGGGGCTCATTTTTTGGGCCATGATCTGTACTTTTGTTTGATACCACATTTGCATATAAAAAACTTTTAATACATTTTTTATAATTTTTTTTTAATAAAATGTTTAAAAAAAGTAGGAATTTTAGACTTTTTTTTTTTCCGTTCACGCCGTTCACCATACGGGATCATTAACATTTTATTTTAATAGTTCGGACATTTACACATGCGGCGATACCAAATATGTCTATAAAAAATTTTTTTACGCTTTTTGGGGGTAAAATAGGAAAAAACGGACGTTTTACTTTTTTATTGGGGGAGGGGATTTTTCACTTTTTTTTTAACTTTAACTTTTACATTTTTTTACTTTTTTTTTTACACTTGATTAGTCCCCATAGGGGACTATTCATAGCAATACCATGATTGCTAATACTGATCTGTTCTATGTATAGGACATAGAACAGATCAGTGTTTTCGGTCATCCTCTGGTCTGCTCGATCACAGACCAGAGCAGGAGACGCCGGGAGCCGCACGGAGGAAGGAGAGGGGACCTCCGTGCGGCGTTATGAATGATCGGATCCCCGCAGCAGCGCTGCGGGCGATCCGATCATTCATTCAAATCGCGCACTGCCGCAGATGCCGGGATCTGTATTGATCCCGGCACCTGAGGGGTAAATGGCGGACGCCCGCGAGATCGCGGGCGTCGGCCATTGCCGGCGGGTCCCTGGCTGCGATCAGCAGCCGGGATCAGCCGCGCATGACACGGGCATCGCTCCGATGCCCGCGGTTATGCACAGGACGTAAATGTACGTCCTGGTGCGTTAAGTACCACCTCCCCAGGACGTACATTTACGTCCTGCGTCCTTAAGGGGTTAAAGCAAGATCTGGAAGACCAAGAAAAATATCAGAAAGAACAGCTCACAAGATTGTGAGAAAAACAATTCAAAACCCACGTTTGACTGCACAATCCCTCCAGAAAGATCTGGCAGACACTGGAGTTGTGGTACACTATTCCACTATAAAGAGATACTTGTACAAATATGGTCTTCATGGAAGAGTCATCAGAAGAAAACCTCTTCTACGTCCTCACCACAAAAATCAGCATTTGAACTTTGCAAATTAACTTATAGACAAACCTGATGCATTTTGGAAACAAGTTCTGTGGACCGATGAGGTTAAAATTTAACTTTTTGACCGGAATGAGCAAAGGTATGTTTGAAGAAGAAGGGGAACAGAATTTAATGAAAAGAGCCTCTGTCCAACTGTTAAGCATGGGGGTGGATCAAATTTTGGATGCTAACTTGATGCCATTTGTGAAAAAGCTAAAGTTAATGAGAGGATGGCTTCTACAAATGGATAATGATCCTAAACACACCTCAAAATCCACGGGGGATTGCATCAAGAGGCGTAAACTGAAGGTTTTGCCATGGCCTTCATAATCTCCTGACCTCAACATAATTGAAAATATATGGATAGACCATAAAAGAGCAGTGCGTGTCAGACAGCCTAGAAATCTCAAAGAACTGGAAGACTTTTGTAAGGAAGAATGGGCAAAGATACCTCAAACAAGAATTCAAAGACTCTTTGCTGGCTACAAAAAGCATTTACAAGCTATGATACTTGCCAAAGGGGCCAGTACAAGATATTAACTCTGCAGGGTGCCCAAACTTTTACAGATGCCATTTTTTGTTTTCTGTTATTCTGAAAGTGTAAATGATGGAAATAAAATCTAACTTTTGTTGACATATTATAAGAATGTCTAATGTGTAATTTGATGCACATTAATACAAATTTTTACCTGGGGTGCCCAAACTTTCGATCCCCACTGTAGGTAACTTCCTTCTTCTCAGCTGCTCAGCAGTCTGACAAGATAAGTTATTTTTCTCTCACAATATCTCATTATTATACATATTTTAGGAATTATGTATTAAATTAATTAATCTTTATTTAATTTCCCTTCATTATTCTATTATTTTTCTTAAAGTTTTACCCTTATTTCAATATATATTTTAATTTTTTTTTACTTATTTCATATACATATCTATATTTGTTTATTCCTTCCTACCTTATAATTTACCCATTCATTGTTCATTTCTTCATCATATTATATCCCTTTTTCAGTTTTTTTCAGTGCATTTTCCATATTTTAAATCTTTATATATTCCCCTTGTTCATATTTATAAATACGCCGTTTATCCGTCATTCTTTTTCCCCTTCTCAGCTTCAACCTAGTTATTCTCCAGTCCCCAACCTCTTTCCTGATTTCATGTATTAAAAAATGTATTTATTTTACATATCTTCAGATATCTTTATATTACTTTATGATATCTATATTAATTTAATATTTACTTAATATTTAATTAATTCATATTAATTCCGTTTATAATTGATATATTTACACATAATATTAAATAAATTATTATATTATTTTTTACCTCAAATATTTACAATACTTCATATTCCTTTTATACTATCGATTTTCTCCTTAATTAATTTATTTACAGATTTATTCTTTTTTCTCTCCCCACAATTTTATTCTTTAATGAAATATGTCTGAGGAAAATGGATCAAATGTGACAGAAAATGTCTCTCATGATAATATCCAATCTATAGTAGATGCTTCTGTATCTAAATCTATCCATACAGCGGTGCAATCAGCAGTCTCTGCACTGCAAAATTCCATTGAGAAATCTTTCACTATGGTCATAGCCCGCTCTAACATTGTCCCTTCAGGAACATTACCTCCTCTCACTCCATTTGAGCAATATTGGTCTCCACAGGAGTCAGTATCCTCTGAGGTGCAACAGGAATCCTCTCTACCTCAATTTTCGGATCCTAAACACGGTTCCACTAGTAGTGGTATACAAAAACCACACGTTTCACCCTCAGCCCGAGAGGAGGCACAACCTAATAGGGCAAAAAAGTCCGCTTTCAGAGCGAAACCAGACTCCTTTAAAATTTCATCCTCAGAGGAATCTAATGATTCTGATATACAGGATGTGGAATACATACTTTATATATCTGAGGAAAGTGATTCCAATCATGAGGACCCTGCTATGCAGGAAGACACTGCAGTGAATGAAACGGAGGAATCTTACTTCGATCCCTCACTTATATGCCACCCAAGATCTGGGGAATGGCTACCCAATATAAAAGTAGCCGAGTTTCTAGCCACATGGGCAAATACACCTTTAGACCGCCCATCAAATAGAAAACTCAAAGCTGAGTGCCCTCGCTCCACCTTACCCAACAACGCCACGTGCGTGATGTCACACGGGGCGTGATGTCACACGGGGGCGGAGGCGTGACGTCACACGCCGCCGGCCCTGAGGTCGACCGCAAACAGACCCGGAGCATACATGCTCCGGGCACTGATTACAAACAGGGTGCCGTGTGCATGATCCCGGGCGTCCCCAGCTGCGGGACTCCCGCGATCAGGCATCTTATCCCCTATCCTTTGGATGGAGGATAAGATGTGTAAGCACTGGAGTACCCCTTTAAGTTCTGCCATTACAAATTGATGGATCTACTTGGTCCACTAACCAAAATTTTAGACTTGGCCGAAGAAGCCTCATCCTCCAACATCTCGGTTGACACCGAAACGTTAAAAGGCTGGGCTCAACGAGCCATTTGCATATTTGGCAACGCCAATTCTTCCCTTTCTACGGAAAGAAAAAGATCTATACTTATGAAAATAGATCCACAACTTACAAATTTGGCTACTGTAGAAACGCCTAATCCCACCAAAGGAATGCTCTTTGGTGAGGATTTCATTAGGGAGCTAAATAAGTATGTAGGCCTTTTTTCATCCTTGAATAAGGCACAAGTGTCAATGAAAAAGGTATTCTCACAGAAATTTTTTGGGAAGGTCGGAAGAGGACGGAGCCGCTCTTCCAGCCATTTCTCTCAAACCAGATATTATAGAGGTTCCTTTCTCCAACCAGCCGTACAATACGGAGGACCCTCCACTGTTCCCTCTCCTTTCTTCCCATACAGGGGCAGACCGTGGCACTCACATGGACAGAGAGGATACCCTCGCTCCAGAACCCCAACAGGTAAGTCTGCCTTCTTTCCATTACATCCCATTAGGGGGAAGACTCCTTAATTTTTCCCACAGTTGGACTATGATTACATCAGACTCTTGAATACTAAACACTGTAAACGGTTACCAAATAGAGTTTGTAACCCAACCGATCCAAATTACCTACCTCATCCAATTCAATTTGCCCTCTCAGACATAATTCTGATAGATCAAGAAGTCAAAGAACTTGCTTCCAAACAGGCAATCATTCCTGTTCCCTACAAATTCCCAGGCTTTCTAAGCAATTTATTTCTCGTCAAAAAGAAAGACGGAGGTCACAGACCCGTGATCAATTTAAAAATATTGAACAATCTTGTGACCTATCGCCACTTCAAAATGGAGGGCATACATCTCCTAAGAGATTTATTACTGAAACAAGATTGGTTAGTAAAAATAGACCGGAAAGATGCATACCTGACAATACCAATCCATCACTCTTCGCAACCTTTCCTTCAATTTCTTTGGAAAAACCAGAAATGGCAATTCAATTGCCTTCCTTTCAGTCTTTCATCAGCCCCTTGGTGTTTTACAAAACTACTGAAACCAGTAGTTGCTTCTCTCAGGAGTCGAGGGGTTTGCCTTATTATTTACCTTAACAATATCCTTCTCATGGCCCAATCAAAAGAGTTACTTTTGCTTCACAGGGATTGGACATTGTCCCTTTTGCAACATCTAGGATTCCTCATAAACATGAAGAAATTCATTCTAATTCCATCTCAGGAACTAGAGTTCTTGGGCTTCATAATCAATACTCAATTTACCACTTTGAGTCTTCCCCCTATTCGACTATAGCTCGAATTGTGGGTCTCCTTTCAGCCTCCATTCAAGCCATTAACTAGCATAATACGAAGCGTCTTGTTTTTGCCTTAAAATTGAGAATTTTCCTATCCTTGGTGATGGAAAATTTAGATTTTAATAAAAACAAGACGCAAGTATTATCCCTCCCAAAACCAATCCCTTTAATTATCTCTTTTATTTTCAGCTCAACAGTGACCAGCTCTTCTTCGATCTTCATACCAGTCCCTGTTCATTGAGACGATATGTTATCTTCAAGTTCTACTCTACATTTGACCCGGTTTATCCTATTCAACTGATATTACTTCGCAAAGAAGAAGGTACCTATGTGGCAGTTGCAGATATCACCTGTTGTGCTACCTGATTGTTGACATAGACAGCATACTAGGTTGCACCCTAGTTTATATGTTTATATACTTTTTTCTCATATAAAAAATTTCTTGATACTTAGCATACCTATTTGCTGCTGAGGTTCAGTAAAGAAGTTTATAAGCATAATACTCGCGTCTTGTTTTTATTAAAATCAAAATTTTCCCTCACCAAGGATAGGAAAACTCAAAATTTTTGCTATTGTACTCCTTATGGTTAATAAAAAATCTTTCTAATAAACTTGGTTTAAAAAAATTAAGTTTTCTGTTTAATTTGTGTTTAAATAAGCTGCCACTAGGTGTCTCCCTACTTGTCCTGAGCACATTCCCCGCCCATCTCATGCACAGACTTTGGACTCCTGCTGGCCTGGCTGAGGGGCGTGTGTCCAGCCTTATCCAATCATAGCTCCTCTCACACTTAACTGCCATATGCAGTTGGTTGCAGAGTAAGGGAGGAAGTTTTCCCCTGTATGACTTCAGATGATGTCACGATTGATGGGTAACGCCTCTTCCCCATCTGTGAACCTGTACCTGAGACTGAACAGAAAATTCAGAGTAATATGAAGGTAGAAAACAAAAAAAATATAAAAATAAAATAAAGGCAGGGGGTGGTTTATCATGATGGGGGCAGTGAACTGGTATTCTTTAACTCACTGACCCCACATCGGTTTTCTGTTCACCCACACTATAACCCAATGTATTGGGTTTAGTATGGGTGAACAGGATGACCATTTTCCTTTAAGGAGACACTAAGAAAAGGGACAACCCTTCAAGTAAATTTTTTTTTGTGTTATGAAAGCAGCCTTTATGAGCCTATTGGCCTTTTCATTGCTGCAATCTATTTATGGTCCCTGCTCTTGCGCCTAATATGGAAGATGACATAGAACAACAGATAGCACCCTACACTTTCTTTGTAGAACTTTGCTCTGCTTCACTGAATCCTGGCCCATAACAGTCGCATTGTTCACCATAACAGGATAATCATGCTCCTGATGATTTTTCACCTTTAAAAACACAATTTACCACTGCCCACTTTAGCCTATATACGCAATATATATTTCAAATTACATGAAACCAAAATAAAAATGATCTAATTTCAAAGGAAATGTCATATTTATATCAACACGCACTGGACCATGGTCAACAAAAATAAAGAAGACCGCAAAATAAATTAAATTCTATCAACCTGTAAAGCTGTTTATTTAAAGACTGCACATTGATGGGAAACATTTTCTTAGCAAGTTGGAAATGCTCAGTCATAAAGCATATTGCCCCATACTGAAACAGATTTGTATTGTGATGGCAGAATGGAGTCTGTGCATTCAGAAAACGTTAATGTACCATTGTTACGCCTAGCGCTCCGGGTCCCCGCACCTCCCCGGAGCGCTTACGGCGTCTCTCTCTCCGCAGCGCCCCGGTCGGTCCCGCTGACCGGGAGCGCTGCACTGTCATGGCCGTCGGGGATGCGATTCGCACAGCGGGACGCGCCCGCTCGCGAATCGCATCCCAGGTCACTTACCCCTTCCCGTCCCCTGCTGTCATGTGCTGGCGCGCGCGGCTCCGCTCTCTAGGGCGCGCGCGCGCCAGCTCCCTGAGACTTAAAGGGCCAGTGCACCAATGATTGGTGCCTGGCCCAATTAGCTTAATTGGCTTCCACCTGCTCCCAGACTATATCTGATCTCTGCCCCTGCACTCCCCGGCCGGATCTTGTTGCCTTAGAGCCTAGTGAAAGCGTTACTGTGTTTGTCCATACTGTGTACTTGACCTCCTGCTATTACCTTATTGACTACGATCCTTGCTGCCTGCCCCGACCTTCTGCTACGTCCGACCTTGCTTCTGTCTACTCCCTTGTACCGTGCCTATCTTCAGCAGTCAGAGAGGTTGAGCCGTTGCTAGTGGATACGACCTGGTCACTACCGCCGCAGCAAGACCATCCCGCTTTGCGGCGGGCTCTGGTGAACACCAGTAGTGACTTAGAACCGGTCCACTAGCACGGTCCACGCCAATCCCTCTCTGGCACAGAGGATCCACCTCCTGCCAGCCGGCATCGTGACAGTAGATCCGGCCATGGATCCCGCTGAGGTTCCCCTGCCTTATATCTCTGATCTCACCACGGTGGTCGCCCAGCAATCCCGACAGATCGCCCATCTAACCCACCAGCTGTCGGAAGTGTCCACCATGGTGCAGCAACTTCAGTCGCAACTTCTGCCTCTGCTACAGCAGCAACCTTCTCCTCCGCCAGCTCCTGCACCCCTTCCGCAGCGAGTGGCCACTCCTAGCCTCCGCTTGTCCTTGCCGGACAAATTTGATGGGGACTCTAAGTTTTGCCGTGGCTTTCTTTCGCAATGTTCCCTGCACTTGGAGATGATGTCGGACCAGTTTCCTACTGAAAGGTCTAAGGTGGCTTTCGTAGTCAGCCTTCTGTCTGGAAAAGCCCTGTCATGGGCCACACCGCTCTGGGACCGCAATGACCCCGTCACTGCCTCTGTACACTCCTTCTTCTCGGAAATTCGAAGTGTCTTTGAGGAACCTGCCCGAGCCTCTTCTGCTGAGACTGCCCTGCTGAACCTGGTCCAGGGTAATTCTTCCGTTGGCGAGTACGCCATACAATTCCGTACTCTTGCTTCTGAACTATCCTGGAATAATGAGGCCCTCTGCGCGACCTTTAAAAAAGGCCTATCCAGCAACATTAAAGATGTTCTGGCCGCACGAGAAACTCCTGCTAACCTGCATGAACTCATTCATCTAGCCACTCGCATTGACATGCGTTTTTCTGAGAGGCATCAAGAGCTCCGCCTGGAAAAAGACTTAGATCTCTGGACACCTCTCCCACAGTCTCCATTGCAATCTGTGCCTAGGCCTCCCGCCGAGGAGGCCATGCAAGTGGATCGGTCTCGCCTGACCCAGGAAGAGAGGAATCGCCGTAGGGAAGAGAATCTTTGTCTGTACTGTGCCAGTACCGAACATTTTTTGGTGGATTGCCCTATCCGTCCTCCTCGTCTGGGAAACGCACGCTCGCACCCAGCTCTCGTGGGTGTGGCGTCTCTTGATGCTAAGTCGGCTTCTCCACGTCTCACGGTGCCTGTACGGATTTCTCCTTCAGCCAACTCTTCCCTCTCAGCCGTGGCCTGCCTGGACTCTGGTGCCTCTGGGAATTTTATTCGGGAGTCCTTGGTGAATAAATTCCGCATCCCGGTGACCCATCTCGTCAAGCCACTCTTCATTTCCACGGTCAACGGAGTCAGGTTGGATTGCACCGTGCGTTACCGCACGGAGCCCCTCCTAATGTGCATCGGACCTCATCACGAAAAAATTGAGTTTTTGGTCCTCTCCAATTGCACTTCCGAAATTCTCCTTGGACTACCCTGGCTTCAACACCATTCCCCAACCCTGGATTGGTCCACAGGGGAGATCAAGAGCTGGGGTACCTCTTGTTTCAAGGACTGCCTTAAACCGGTTCCCAGTACTCCCTGCCGTGACCCTGTGGTTCCCCCTGTATCCGGTCTCCCTAAGGTCTTTATGGACTCTGCCTGCCATAAGAAGTGCCTCTCCCCCCCTCCCAGTCCAGTCAGGCAAGCCTCGGTGCCTCCTCATGGCCCCCGTCCTGGTGTCACACTGCCCCGTGCCAGGCCTCGCCCTCTGCCCTCCCTCCCCATTCCCACTCCTGCTGTACTGCCTGCCGTTGAGGAATCCCTCCATTCTTTCCCGGTGTCCTCATCCCAGGGGAGGCAGTTACCGGACAAAGAGAAGGGGAGACCTAAGGGGGGGGGTACTGTTACGCCTAGCGCTCCGGGTCCCCGCACCTCCCCGGAGCGCTTACGGCGTCTCTCTCTCCGCAGCGCCCCGGTCGGTCCCGCTGACCGGGAGCGCTGCACTGTCATGGCCGTCGGGGATGCGATTCGCACAGCGGGACGCGCCCGCTCGCGAATCGCATCCCAGGTCACTTACCCCTTCCCGTCCCCTGCTGTCATGTGCTGGCGCGCGCGGCTCCGCTCTCTAGGGCGCGCGCGCGCCAGCTCCCTGAGACTTAAAGGGCCAGTGCA
Source organism: Hyla sarda (assembly GCF_029499605.1). NCBI lineage: Eukaryota > Metazoa > Chordata > Amphibia > Anura > Hylidae > Hyla > Hyla sarda. The sequence continues at coordinate 83,599,275 of NC_079196.1, read as the reverse complement.
CCAATGATTGGTGCCTGGCCCAATTAGCTTAATTGGCTTCCACCTGCTCCCAGACTATATCTGATCTCTGCCCCTGCACTCCCCGGCCGGATCTTGTTGCCTTAGAGCCTAGTGAAAGCGTTACTGTGTTTGTCCATACTGTGTACTTGACCTCCTGCTATTACCTTATTGACTACGATCCTTGCTGCCTGCCCCGACCTTCTGCTACGTCCGACCTTGCTTCTGTCTACTCCCTTGTACCGTGCCTATCTTCAGCAGTCAGAGAGGTTGAGCCGTTGCTAGTGGATACGACCTGGTCACTACCGCCGCAGCAAGACCATCCCGCTTTGCGGCGGGCTCTGGTGAACACCAGTAGTGACTTAGAACCGGTCCACTAGCACGGTCCACGCCAATCCCTCTCTGGCACAGAGGATCCACCTCCTGCCAGCCGGCATCGTGACAACCATCAGACAGTCCCTTCTAGATATTCCATTAGTCGTAAAGTCTGGGTAAGGGGTTATTCAAACAATAATATAGAGCTTTAATTGGTATTTATTTACTTTGAACAGTCTGTTTAGAGCCATGTTAGCCTGGGAGGAATTTTCCTTCAGATGTTTTCTCCAAGGATACGGTCAGTTTGTATTCTGTAGGATAATTTCTTATTGCTTGAGTTAAAAGATCCAAAACTGAGAGCATAAAACTTCATTTAGGTCAAATGAATAAAAAAAAACTTTGTAGCCTCATCAAGAATTGCCAGTAACATAAAGGTTCATTTGTTTGTCCCCCTCCATACCTCTCCTTCCACAAAACAAAAATTAGCTTTGTTTTAATATGTGCAAAGAATCAGTTTACAAGACAAACTTCTTGAAGGCTCCACTCTCTTTTGGTTAATCTGGATTGTTTAACAAAGGTTAAAAAGTTAAAACCACTACAAAAGCAAAAGTTCAACTAAAGATAGCAATCAGAATAACTTAAGTGAAATCAAGCACAAGCCATAAAACACTGATAGAAAGATGATGGGGTCTAAGGAAGATTCACTGTTCTATGGCATGAAAGTGTCTCAAACACCGATGATAAATCAATGTCAATAGATTAGTGCTTAGTGCAAATATGTTATTGAGTTACTGCAGAAGTTTTATTTTCTGTGTGATCCCAAAGGTCAACCCCAAAACATATAGAAATGATGGGAAGTACAATTAATGGTCTCATCATAGCTTTTATGCTTCACTTCCATAGGTAAGGATACTCAACTAGATATTTCCCTTCAAGATTTTTCTTATAGTTTCTACCATTTCCAATACATTTTATACATGGTACATAAGGTCCTCCTAATCCAAGGTTGAGTGTACACATTGGGGGTTATTTACTAACATGATCTGGACTCTTTTTTTTGTCGGATTATGTGTCCAAATTGTGTTGCATGTTCTGTGGGACACAATTTACGACCCAAAAATAAACAAAAACTACATTTTACAAAGAAAAAAAATGAAAAGGAGGTGCCATGGAAGAAAGGGGGTGTGGTTACAGCAAAGGGGCATGTCCCCAACAGTTTCGGAAAATCCCAACATATTTACTAAGATTTTGTTAGGAGTCGCGCCTCGGTTGTGGACGCACTCCTCCTCCACTGCCCTGCACCTAGGGCGGGTGTGTGCTGGCTCTGTGAAATTTAAAGGGACAGTATGCAATTAATTGGTTCTTGCTGCTCCATGACCCTATAAGTACAAGCACTTCCTCTTTGACCTTTGCTGGATCTTTGTGCCTTATCAGGCTTAGAGAAAGCGTTCAGTTTTGTGTCTTGCCTTGTCGTGCATCTGACCTTATTGCTACATATCCTGACCTTGCTCCTGTGCCACCTGCCCACTGACCTCTTGCTACGTGACCTGACCATGCTTCTGTGCTGCCAGCCCTGACCTCCTGCCGGTCCAGACTTGGTGTTGCCTCTTCCTTCCTTTGCCACGTTACACCTCGGCCGCCTGTGTGGACGAATCGTATCAGGGGTAGCGACCTGGGTGCCACCTGCCACAGCAAGTCCATCCCGCTTTGCGGCGGGCTCTGGTGAAAACCAGCGCCACCTTAGACTCCGTTCCCTCGCCAGTCGTTACAGGTTTCACATAAAATGTGGTGTATTTGAGCTGGGAAAAACCCGACACACCAGAACAGTTGTAAAAAAAAGCAAAACGCAGGGAAAAGTGCAAAGTGTAAAGAAACATTAGTAAATACCTTGTTATCACGTGTTGCCAAGAATTATGGCAACTACTGCTAAAGCACAGATTAGGTAAAAGACTCCGAATGAGGACACAACATGTGGTAATTGTTATCCTTAAAATATGAAGAGAACATTAACAGGAAAAGCTTGTTTAGTAACCCTAGATGTAGTTTAAGTGCACTCATTTTACTGCCAGTGAACAGTGATACGGATTTGGCGGAAGTCCCATAGGCTTGCATGGGATATGTATCCTGATCGCTATGGTCTCTGGCAAGTCTCAGGCTAGAAAGGTGATGCAAAAATGTACTCAGCATAACTGGAGTTTTAATACATCACTGTTATTTACAAATATACAGCAAATAGATAAATGTTCACCTTCTGCTGTTGTGCTAAGAATAGACACAATGCCACTGTATAGCTTCAATGGGGAGAATGTGCAAACGATATTCAGGCCCCTTTGCATTGCATTGTCCAGAAAAAAGGATTAGGAGATAAAGAAGGTCCCCAAATATTGAAAACAAAAATGAGCATCTTCAGGTGCAAGACTCTTTTTGGACAATACATGGATTCAAATATGTTTTTGAAGGTCTCCTAATACAGTACATTTCAGGGTTCTCGGGGCTCCTTTATGAAGAAATTCAGACAGGAGTAAACAGCAGGTAAACAGACATTTTGCTTACCAAATAAAAGTGAGTATGAGCAAATTTTATATTAATAGAGTTCCTGGCCCAGTCAGCATTCTTCCACAAGTATTGAGAGAGCTCAGTTTAGTATTTAAAGGGGTACTCCACTGCTAGACATCTTATCCTGTATCCAAAGGATAGGGGATAAAACATCTGATCGCTGGGGTCCCGCTGCTGAAGCGCTAATGCGCGAAATAACCGGTTGTAGCCTCTGAGCGCACTGAACATCTCTGCAATCCCGGTCCGGCTACGAGCAGCTATTATCGATCCCGGCGGTGAGTGCGGATAACTTTCTTTTCCTTTGCTACACACCCTGTGTAGACTATGTATGCAAATGTATGCAGTGGTACATAACAATCAACAAGTAAATACAAATCTGGATATTGGTGCTGTGGCAGATATGAATGGGTAAAGGGATTTTCTGTAACCCTAAGGGTGCGTTCACACTGAGGAATTCAAGAGGAATTCACGAGGAATAATTTTGGTCAGGAAATTGTTGCCTTCTCCATCAAGCAAGCGGAATTTCCATGCGGAAATGAAGAGGAATGAAGGAGGAGGCTATTTAATCGACTTTTCTGAATTCCACTCGAATTCCGCATGAATTCCACTTGAAAATGATGTCGGGCAGAATTTTTTTTTACCATTGACTTCATGTTAGCATGTTCTTTCTTCAAGCAGAAAGGAAATTAGTGTCGGAATTCTGCTAGCAGAATTTCCGCAGTGTGAACAGGACAGCAGAAAAAACATTAAAGTCAATGGGCAGAGGAGATATGCATTAATTTGGAGAGGAGAATTCAAGAGGAATTACTCAAGTAAATTCCTCTTGAATTACTCAGTGTGACCAGGCCCTAACGGTCTATTCACACATACAGTATTCTGCACAGTTTTGATGCGCAGGATTTGAAGCTGTTTTCATTCATTCAGTTTACATTGAAATCTGCAGCAGAAAATCCTGCACATCAAATCTGCGCAGAATACTGTACATGTGAATAGACCATAAATCAACAAAACCATATTTCCATATCTTGCACTGAGATGTCTAATATGCTGAAACAATTGATTGCAAGTTGGAATTAATAACCTTATCCATATTATGAAGTATCTATGCTATGAACCAGCTACTGTCCCTAAGAGCAGAAGCAACTTGCATGTGCCTGCCCAATACTAAAAGATGAGGATACATTTCTTATTGGATATGGGATAAAATTAGGCATGCAAATACCTTTCTCTCCATATCCTTCTGCAGTTTACTCTGTATCACATTCACTGTACCTGAATTTGTGTCATGTATTTCAACCTCTATCAAAGGTAAAGTGCCCTAGAACCAAGGGTGCTATATAAATAAAATAATTAATAATAATAATAATAATATTATTATTAACCCCTTAAGGAAGCTGCCTGTTTTTACCTTAACCTCTTCAGGACATAGGGCGTATGGATACGCCCTGCATCCCGAGTCCTTAAGGACCGAGGGCGTATCCATACGCCCGTGGGAATTCCGGCCCCCACCGCTAGCCGGTTGGGGACCGGAGCCGGATGCCTGCTGAAATCGTTCAGCAGGCATCCCGGCATATCGCCCAGGGGGGTCATTATGCCCCCCCATGTCGGCGATCGCCGCAGATCGCTGGACAATTCAGTCCAGCGATCTGCGGCGATTCCGGGTCAATCGGGTCTCCGGTGACCCGGTGACCCGGAATTACTGGCTGTTCGGGGCCGTCTCTGACGGCCCCGAACAGCCAGAGCCTGCAGGGGTGAGGTGGCACTGGTGCCACCTCACGATCGCCCTGATTCGTCGGCCGGATTACCAGCCGACCAATCAGGGCGCCTGCTGCGGGTGTCACTCCCGCACCCGCTCCGCCCCTCTTCCGGAGGGCGTGAGCGGGTGCGGGAAGACGACCCCCGGTGCTGGGGACCCCGATCCCCGGCGCCCCTGTTGGGATCGGGGCCCCAGGAGCAGCTGCGGCGGCGAGGGACAGTCCAGCGATGAAGCAACAGCAGGAGGTGAGTTACAGCCTCCTGCTGTTGCTTAGCAACAGCTCCCAGCATGCAAAAAGGGCATGCTGGGAGCTGTAGTTATGCAACAGCAGGAGGCAGACCACCACAACTCCCAGCATTCCCTTATGGGCATGCTGGGACTTATGGTTTTGCAACAGCTGGAGGCACATTATTTCTATGGAAAAGTGTACCTTCAGCTGTTGTCTAACTACAACTCCCAGCTTGCACAAACAGCTAAAGTGCATGCTGGGAGTTGTAGTGGTGCATCTGCTGGTTGCATAACTACAACTCCCAGCATGCCCGTTGGCTGTCGGTGACTGCTGAGAGTTGTAGTTTTGCAACAGCTGAAGGCACACTGGTTGTGAAACTCAAGAGTTTTTTTTTACCTAACTCAGTGTTTCACGACCGGTGTGCCTCCAGCTGTTGCAAACTACAACTCTCAGCAGTCACCTTACACCATGCACCGTACATGCTGGGAGTTGTAGTTTTGCAACAGCTGGAGGCACACTGGTTGTGAAACACTGAGTTAGGTCACAAACTCAGTGATACATAACCAGTGTACCTACAGTTGTTGCAAAACTACAACTCTCAGCAGTCACCGACAGCCAACGGGCATGCTGGGAGTTGTAGTTATGCAACAGCTGGATGTCCCCCCCCCAATGTGAACGTACAGGGTACACTCACATGGGCGGAGGATTACAGTAAGTATCTGGCTGCAAATTTGAGCTGCCGCAAACTTTCTGCTGCAGCTCAAATTGCCAGCGAGAAACTACTGTGAACCCCCGCCCGTGCGACTGTACCCTAAAAACACTACACTACACTACCACAAAAAATAAAATAAAAAGTAAAAAACACTACATATACACATACCCCTACACAGCCCCCCTCCCCTCCCCAATAAAAATGAAAAACGTCTGGTACGCCACTGTTTCCAGAACGGAGCCTCCAGCTGTTGCAAAACAACTCCCAGTATTGTCGGACAGCCGTTGACTGTCCAGGCATGCTGGGAGTTTTGCAACAGCTGGAGGCACCCTGTTTGGGAATCACTGGCGTAGAATACCCCTATGTCCACCCCTATGCAATCCCTAATTTAGGCCTCAAATGCGCATGGCGCTCTCACTTTGGAGCCCTGTCGTATTTCAAGGCAACAGTTTAGGGTCACATATGGGGTATCGCCGTACTCGGGAGAAATTGTGTTACAAATGTTGGGGGGTATTTTCTGCTTTTACCCTTTTTAAAAATGTAAAATTTTGGGGAAAACAAGCATTTTAGGTAAAAAAAAAAAAAAATTTTTACATATGCAAAAGTCGTGAAACACCTGTGGGGTATAAAGGTTCACTTAACCCCTTGTTACGTTCCCCGAGGGGTCTAGTTTCCAAAATGGTATGCCATGTGGGTTTTTTTTTGCTATCCTGGCACCATAGGGGCTTCCTAAATGCGGCATGCCCCCAGAGCAAAATTCGCTTTCAAAAAGCCAAATGTGACTCCTTCTCTTCTGAGACCTGTAGTGCGCCAGCAGAGCACTTTTCACCCCCATATGGGGTGTTTTCTGAATCGGGAGAAATTGGGCTTCAAATTTTTAGGGGTATTTTCTGCTATTACCCTTTTTAAAAATAAAAATTTTTTGGGAAAACAAGCATTTTAGGTAAAATTTTTTTTTTTTTTTTACATTTGCAAAAGTCGTGAAACACCTGTGGGGTATTAAGGTTCACTTTATCCCATGTTACATTCCCCGAGGGGTCTAGTTTCCAAAATGGTATGCCATGTGGGGTTTTTTTGCTGTTCTGGCACCATAAGGGCTTCCTAAAGGTAACATGCCCCCCAAAAACCATTTCAGAAAAACGTACTCTCCAAAATCCCCTTGTCGCTCCTTCCCTTCTGAGCCCTCTACTGCGCCCGCCGAACATTTTACATAGACATATGAGGTATGTGCTTACTCGAGAGAAATTGGGCTACAAATACAAGTAAAAATTTTGTCCTTTTACCCCTTGTAAAAATTCTAAAATTGGGTCTACAAGAACATGTGAGTGTAAAAAATGAAGATTGTGAATTTTCTCCTTCACTTTGCTGCTATTCGTGTGAAACACCTAAAGGGTTAAAACACTTACTGAATGTCATTTTGAATACTTTGGGGGGTGTAGTTTTTATAATGGGGTCATTTATGGGGTATTTCTAATATGAAGACCCTTCAAATCCACTTCAAACCTGAACTGGTCCCTGAAAAATACTGAGTTTGAAAATTTTGTGAAAAATCGGAAAATTGCTGCTGAACTTTGAAGCCCTCTGATGTCTTCCAAAAGTAAAAACACGTCAATTTTATGATGCAAACATAAAGTAGACATATTGTATATGTGAACCAAAAAAAAATGTATTCGTAATATCCATTTTCCTTACAAGCAGAAAGCTTCAAAGTTAGAAAAATGCTAAATTTTCAAATTTTTCATCAAATTTACGGATTTTTCACCAAGAAAGGATGCAAGTATCGACAAAAATTTACCACTATGTTAAAGTAGAATATGTCACGAAAAAACAATCTCGGAATCAGAATGATAACTAAAAGCATTCCAGAGTTATTAATGATTAAAGTGACAGTGGTCAGATGTGCAAAAAACGCTCCGGTCCTTAAGGCCAAAATGGGCTCCGTCCTGAAGGGGTTAATGACCAAGCCAAATTTTTCAAATCTGTCCTGTCTCTCTTTAAAGGGGTACTCCGGCGAAATTTTTTTTTTGAATGAACTGGTGCCAGAAAGTTAAACAGATTTGTAAATTACTTATTTTAAAAAATCTTAATCCTTCCAGTACTTATTAGCAGCTGTATACTACAGAGGAAATTCTTTTCTTTTTTGAATTTCTTTTCTATCTGTCCACAGTGCTCTCTCCTGACACCCCTGCCAATGTCAGGAACTGTCCAGAGCAGCATAGGTTTGCTATGGGGATTGTCTCCTGCTCTGGACAGTTCCTGACATGGACAGAGGTGTCAGCAGAGAGCACTGGGATCAGACAAAAAAGAAATCCTAAAAAGGAAATAACTTCCTCTGTAGTATACAGCTGCTAATAGGTACTGAAAGGATTGGAAATTTTTAATAGAAGTAATTTACAAATCTGTTTAACTTTCTGGAGCCAATTGACTTAAAAAGACCTAAAAAATGTTTTTTTCCCACCGGAGTACCCTTTTAAGTGGTAATACCTCTGACATGATTTTACTTAGCAACGCAATTCTAAGATAGTTTTTTCATGACATATTGTAATTTATATTAGTGGTAAATCTTAGTTTATTCATGCAGCATTTTTTGTGAAAAACTTCAAAATATTGTGAAAAACTGGAAAATTTCTGGCTTTTACATTTTTTTTATGGCATTCACTGTATGGTAAAAATTATATTATTTTTAATCTGTGGGTTGGAATGATTATGGTGATACCCATTTATGTTGCTTTTTTATGTTCTTTTTCTAAACAAAATCCTTTCTTCCCCTTTTTTTACATTGTCATGTTCTGACAACCGTAATTAATTTTATTAGTAATTTTTAAGTATTTAAAGCTGATACAATGGGTGTGGTCTACTGGGTTTAATTTTCCAAATTATGACTAATGGCAGTAGCCATAAACATAAATGTCAAACTGTTAAATATGAATTTACTATGTTTACAGAAGTAAAAGACAAGTTTTACACAGACTTCATCACATCATCACATAGGAAAAATGTCTGTCGCCAATAGCAACCAATCTCTATGATTGGTTTTTATGAGCAATAGAGACATACATTTTATAAGTGTTCAAGCCTATTTTTTGTATAATTCTTATTCATTCATTCTGTTCCTTCTGGATTTTACATTAGACGGAGTAACATTTTTTTAAATTATTATTATGATTTAGATTTTTGTTTAAAAAAAAAATGGGTTTAAAACAATGCACAATTGAACAGTATACATTCCAAAGGAACAGTTTTACATAAAAATAAGTAAACATTTATTTAACAACAGTCATAAACAGCCGGTTGGGCATGAATAAGGTTGGATAGATAAAGTGACTTTTTTAAAGAAAAAAAAATCCTGAATATTATTATTTGCATAAAACCCATGAATGTTTTTTCTTTCATTACTGTTAGAAGCATCAGTCAAAATCAGTCAAAATGTGGTGATAACATGCAGTATGGTTGTATACGCTTATATATTATATAGGTCCCCACAAAAATCATGTAGTGTGCAGTATACTTTTTTTTTCGCCAATGAACCATTTATGCCACATATGACTATACAGTCAAGTATCGGCTATACAGTAGTATATGCTACAGGGGTATCAGGCAAAACTCTTAACCCCTTGAGGACTGAGCCATTTTTTATGTTTGCACTTTCGTTTTTAACGCTTTCAATCTTCCACCTACAGACAAAAAATATATATATATATTTTGTACATTTTGGGGGCTTCCGATTCTACGCAGTGCACTTTTCAGTAAAAATGACACCTTATCTTTACTCTGTAGGTCCATACGGTCGCAAAAAAATGTTACTACTTTAAAAAATTATAACTACACGCATCAAAATTAGTAAGATAATTTTTTCATCGGTACAATTTTTATTTTGATGGGACTTTTTGATCACTTTTTAATAGTTTTTTTAGGGTATACAAAATGACCAAAAATACGCAATTTTAAACTTTGGAATTTTTTTACGTACACGCCATTGACTGTGCGGTTTAATTAACATTATATTTTTATAGTTCGGACATTTACACATCTGGTGATACCACATATAGTGGGGGAAAAAAGTATTTAGTCAGCCACCAATTGTGCAAGTTCTCCCACTTAAAAAGATGAGAAAGGCCTGTAATTTTCCTCATAGGTATACCTCAACTATGAGAGACAAAACAGGAAATCACATTGTAGGATTTCTAATGAATTAATTGGTAAATTCCTTGGTAAAATAAGTATTTGGTCACCTACAAACAAGCAAAATTTTTGGCTCTCAGAGACCTGTAACTTCTTCTATAAGAGTCTCCTCTGTCCTCCACTCATTACCTGTATTAATGGCACCTGTTTGAACTTTTTATCAGTATAAAAGACACCTGTCCACAACCTCAAACAGTCACACTCCAAACTCTACTATGGCCAAAACCAAAGAGCTGTCGAAGGACACCAGAAACAAAGTTGTAGACCTGCACCAGGTTGGGAAGATTGAATCTGCAATAGTCAAGCAGCTTCCTGTGAAGAAGGGAGCAATTATTAGAAAATGGAAGACATACAAGACCACTGATAATCTCCCTCGATCTGGGGCTCCACGTAAGATCTCATCCCGTGGTGTCAAAATGATCACAAGAACGGAGAGCAAAAATCCCAGAACCACACAGGGGGGAGGGGGTGGGCCTAGTGAATGACCTGCAGAGAGCCGGGGCCAAAGTAACAAAGGCTACCATCAGTAACACACTATTACACCAGGGACTCAAATCATGCAGTGCAAAATGTGTCCCCCTGCTTAAGCCAGTACATGTCCGGCCTGTCTGAAGTTTGCTAGAGAGCATTTGGATGATCCAGAAGAGGATTGGGAGAATGTCATTAAGTCAGTTGTTACGCCGAGCGCTCCGGGTCCCCGCTCCTCCCCGGAGCGCTCGCTACACTTCCCTCACTGCAGCGCCCCGGTCGGTTCCACGGACCCGGGGCGCTGCGTTACCACCTCCGGCCGGGATGCGATTCGCGATGCGGGTAGCGCCCGCTCGCGATGCGCACCCCGGCTCCCGTACCTGACTCGCTCCCCGTCAGTTCTGTCCCGGCGCGCGCGGCCCCGCTCCCTAGGGCGCGCGCGCGCCGGGTCTTTGCGATTTAAAGGGCCACTGCACCGCTGATTGGTGCAGTGGTTCCAATTAGTGTTTACACCTGTGCACTTCCCTATATCACCTCACTTCCCCTTCACTCCCTCGCCGGATCTTGTTGCCCTAGTGCCAGTGAAAGCGTTCCTTGTGTGTTCCTTGCCTGTGATTCCAGACCTTCTGCCGTTGCCCCTGACTACGATCCTTGCTGCCTGCCCCGACCTTCTGCTACGTCCGACCTTGCTTCTGTCTACTCCCTTGTACCGCGCCTATCTTCAGCAGCCAGAGAGGTTGAGCCGTTGCTAGGGGATACGACCTGGTCACTACCGCCGCAGCAAGACCATCCCGCTTTGCGGCGGGCTCTGGTGAAAACCAGTAGTGACTTAGAACCGATCCTCTAGCACGGTCCACGCCAATCCCTCTCTGGCACAGAGGATCCACCACCTGCCAGCCGGCATCGTGACAGTAGATCCGGCCATGGATCCCGCTGAAGTTCCTCTGCCAGTTGTCGCTGACCTCACCACGGTGGTCGCCCAGCAGTCACAACAGATTGCGCAACAAGGCCAACAGCTGTCTCAACTGACTGTTATGCTACAACAGTTACTACCACAGCTCCAGCAATCATCTCCTCCGCCAGCTCCTGTACCTCCTCCGCAGCGTGTGGCCGCTTCTGGAATACGACTATCCTTGCCGGATAAATTTGATGGGGACTCTAAGTTTTGCCGTGGCTTTCTTTCCCAATGTTCATTACACTTGGAGATGATGTCGGACCAGTTCCCCACTGAAAGGTCTAAGGTGGCTTTCGTAGTCAGCCTGCTGTCTGGAAAAGCCCTGGCTTGGGCCACACCGCTCTGGGACCGCAATGACCCCGTCACTGCCTCTGTACACTCCTTCTTCTCGGAAATTCGAAGTGTCTTTGAGGAACCTGCCCGAGCCTCTTCTGCTGAGACTGCCCTGTTGAACCTGGTCCAGGGTAATTCTTCCGTTGGCGAGTATGCCGTACAGTTCCGTACCCTTGCTTCAGAATTATCCTGGAATAATGAGGCACTCTGCGCGACCTTTAAAAAAGGCCTATCCAGCAACATTAAAGATGTTCTGGCCGCACGAGAAATCCCTGCTAACCTACATGAACTCATCCATCTTGCCACTCGCATTGACATGCGTTTTTCCGAACGGCGTCAGGAGCTCCGCCAGGATATGGACTCTGTTCGCACGAGGCGTTTCTTCTCCCCGGCTCCTCTCTCCTCTGGTCCCCTGCAACCTGTTCCTGTGCCTCCCGCCGTGGAGGCTATGCAGGTCGACCGGTCTCGCCTGACACCCCAAGAGAGGACACGACGCCGCATGGAGAATCTCTGCCTGTACTGTGCTAGTACCGAACACTTCCTGAAGGATTGTCCTATCCGTCCTCCCCGCCTGGAAAGACGTCCGCTGACTCCGCACAAAGGTGAGACAGTCCTTGATGTCTACTCTGCTTCTCCACGTCTTACTGTGCCTGTGCGGATGTCTGCCTCTGCCTTCTCCTTCTCTGCTGTGGCCTTCTTGGACTCTGGATCTGCAGGAAATTTTATCTTGGCCTCTCTCGTCAACAGGTTCAACATCCCGGTGACCAGTCTCGCCAGACCCCTCTACATCAATTGTGTAAACAATGAAAGATTGGACTGTACTATACGTTTCCGCACGGAGCCCCTTCTAATGCGCATCGGATCTCATCACGAGAGGATTGAACTGTTGGTCCTCCCCAATTGCACTTCTGAAATCCTTCTTGGACTTCCCTGGCTTCAACTCCATTCCCCAATCCTGGATTGGTCCACTGGGGAGATCAAGAGTTGGGGGCCCTCTTGTTCCAAGGACTGCTTAAAACCGGTTCCCAGTAAACCTTGCCGTGTCCCTGTGCTTCCTCATGTAACCGGTCTCCCTAAGGCCTATATGGACTTTGCGGACGTTTTTTGCAAAAAACAAGCTGAGACTCTACCTCCTCACAGGCCTTATGATTGTCCCATTGACCTCCTCCCGGGCACTACTCCACCCCGGGGCAGAATCTATCCTCTGTCCGTCCCAGAGACTCTTGCCATGTCTGAATACGTCCAAGAAAATTTAAAAAAGGGCTTTATCCGTAAATCCTCCTCTCCTGCCGGAGCCGGATTTTTCTTTGTGTCCAAAAAAGATGGCTCTCTACGTCCTTGCATTGACTACCGCGGTCTTAATAAAATCACGGTTAAGAACCGCTACCCCCTACCCCTCATCTCTGAACTCTTTGATCGTCTCCAAGGTGCCCATATTTTTACCAAACTGGACTTAAGAGGTGCTTATAATCTCATCCGCATCAGAGAGGGGGATGAATGGAAAACGGCATTTAACACCAGAGATGGACACTTTGAGTATCTGGTCATGCCCTTTGGTCTATGCAACGCCCCTGCCGTCTTCCAAGACTTTGTTAATGAAATTTTTCGTGATCTCCTATACTCCTGTGTTGTTGTATATCTGGACGATATCCTGATTTTTTCTGCCAATCTTGAAGAACACCGCCAGCATGTCCGTATGGTTCTTCAGAGACTTCGTGATAATCAACTCTATGCCAAAATAGAGAAATGTCTGTTTGAATGCCAATCTCTTCCTTTTCTAGGATACTTGGTCTCTGGCCAGGGACTACAAATGGACCCAGATAAACTCTCTGCCGTCTTAGATTGGCCACGCCCCTCCGGACTCCGTGCCATCCAACGTTTTTTGGGGTTCGCCAATTATTACAGGCAATTTATTCCACATTTTTCTACCATTGTGGCTCCTATTGTGGCTTTAACAAAAAAAAATGCCGATCCCAAGTCTTGGCCTCCTCAAGCGGAAGACGCCTTTAAACGACTCAAGTCTGCCTTTTCTTCGGCTCCCGTGCTCTCCAGACCTGACCCATCTAAACCCTTCCTATTGGAGGTTGATGCCTCCTCAGTGGGAGCTGGAGCTGTCCTTCTACAAAAAAACTCTTCCGGGCATGCTGTTACTTGTGGTTTTTTTTCCAGGACCTTCTCTCCGGCGGAGAGGAACTACTCCATCGGGGATCGAGAGCTTCTAGCCATTAAATTAGCACTTGAGGAATGGAGGCATCTGCTGGAGGGATCAAGATTTCCAGTTATTATTTACACCGATCACAAGAACCTCTCCTACCTCCAGTCTGCCCAACGGCTGAATCCTCGTCAGGCCAGGTGGTCTCTGTTCTTTGCCCGATTTAATTTTGAAATTCACTTTCGGCCTGCTGATAAGAACATTAGGGCCGATGCTCTCTCTCGTTCCTCAGATGCCTCTGAAATTGAACTCTCTCCTCAACACATCATTCCTCCTGACTGCCTGATTTCCACTTCTCCAGCCTCCATCAGACAAACTCCTCCAGGAAAGACCTTTGTTTCTCCACGCCAACGCCTTGGGATCCTCAAATGGGGTCACTCCTCCCATCTCGCAGGTCATGCGGGCATTAAGAAATCTGTGCAACTCATCTCTCGCTTCTATTGGTGGCCGACTCTAGAGACTGATGTGGTGGACTTTGTGCGAGCCTGCACTATCTGTGCCCGGGATAAGACTCCTCGCCAGAAGCCCGCTGGTTTTCTTCATCCTCTACCTGTCCCCGAACAACCTTGGTCTCTGATTGGTATGGATTTTATTACTGACTTACCCCCATCCCATGGCAACACTGTTATTTGGGTGGTCGTTGATCGATTCTCCAAAATGGCACATTTCATCCCTCTTCCTGGTCTTCCTTCAGCGCCTCAGTTGGCTAAACAATTTTTTGTACACATTTTTCGTCTTCACGGGTTGCCTACACAGATCGTCTCGGATAGAGGCGTCCAATTTGTGTCTAAATTCTGGAGGGCTCTCTGTAAACAACTCAAGATTAAATTAAATTTTTCTTCTGCATACCATCCTCAATCCAATGGACAAGTAGAGAGAATTAACCAGATCTTGGGTGACTATTTACGACATTTTGTTTCCTCCCGCCAGGATGACTGGGCAGATCTTCTACCTTGGGCCGAATTCTCGTATAATTTCAGAATCTCTGAATCTTCCTCCAAATCTCCGTTTTTCGTGGTGTACGGCCGTCACCCTCTTCCCCCCCTCCCTACCCCCTTGCCCTCTGGTCTGCCCGCTGTGGATGAAATTTCTCGTGATCTTTCCACCATATGGAAAGAGACCCAAAATTCTCTCTTACAGGCTTCTTCTCGCATGAAGAGATTCGCAGATAAGAAAAGAAGAGCTCCTCCCATTTTTTCCCCTGGAGACAAGGTATGGCTCTCCGCTAAATATGTCCGTTTCCGTGTCCCGAGCTATAAGTTGGGACCACGCTATCTTGGTCCTTTTAAAGTTTTGTCTCAAATTAATCCTGTCTCTTACAAACTTCTTCTTCCTCCTTCTCTTCGTATCCCTAATGCCTTTCACGTCTCTCTTCTTAAACCTCTCATCCTCAACCGTTTTTCTCCTAAATCTGTTCCTCCCACTCCTGTTTCCGGCTCCTCGGACATCTTCTCTGTCAAAGAAATCTTGGCCTCTAAAAAAGTCAGAGGAAAAACTTTTTTTTTAGTGGATTGGGAGGGTTGTGGTCCAGAAGAGAGGTCCTGGGAACCTGAGGACAATATCCTGGACAAAAGTCTGATCCTCAGGTTCTCAGGCCCCAAGAAGAGGGGGAGACCCAAGGGGGGGGGTACTGTTACGCCGAGCGCTCCGGGTCCCCGCTCCTCCCCGGAGCGCTCGCTACACTTCCCTCACTGCAGCGCCCCGGTCGGTTCCACGGACCCGGGGCGCTGCGTTACCACCTCCGGCCGGGATGCGATTCGCGATGCGGGTAGCGCCCGCTCGCGATGCGCACCCCGGCTCCCGTACCTGACTCGCTCCCCGTCAGTTCTGTCCCGGCGCGCGCGGCCCCGCTCCCTAGGGCGCGCGCGCGCCGGGTCTTTGCGATTTAAAGGGCCACTGCACCGCTGATTGGTGCAGTGGTTCCAATTAGTGTTTACACCTGTGCACTTCCCTATATCACCTCACTTCCCCTTCACTCCCTCGCCGGATCTTGTTGCCCTAGTGCCAGTGAAAGCGTTCCTTGTGTGTTCCTTGCCTGTGATTCCAGACCTTCTGCCGTTGCCCCTGACTACGATCCTTGCTGCCTGCCCCGACCTTCTGCTACGTCCGACCTTGCTTCTGTCTACTCCCTTGTACCGCGCCTATCTTCAGCAGCCAGAGAGGTTGAGCCGTTGCTAGGGGATACGACCTGGTCACTACCGCCGCAGCAAGACCATCCCGCTTTGCGGCGGGCTCTGGTGAAAACCAGTAGTGACTTAGAACCGATCCTCTAGCACGGTCCACGCCAATCCCTCTCTGGCACAGAGGATCCACCACCTGCCAGCCGGCATCGTGACATCAGTTGAAACCAAAGTAGAACTTTTTGGTAAAAACTCAACTCATCATGTTTGGAGAAAGAATGCTGAGTTGCATCCAAAGAACACCATACCTACTGCGAAGCATGGGGATGTAAACTTCATGCTTTGGGCTGTTTTTCTGCCAAGGGACCAGGACGACTGATCCATGTAAAGGAAAGAGTGAATGGGGCAATATTTCGTGAGATTTTTAGTGAAAACCTCCTTCCATCAGCAAGGGCATTGAAGATGAAACATGGCTGGGTCTTTCAGCATAACAATGATCCCAAACAAACCGCCTGGGCAATGAAGGAGTGGCTTCGTAAGAAGCATTTCAAGTCTCTGGAGTGGTCTAGCCAGTCTCCAGATCTCAACCACATAGAAAACCTTTGGAGGGAGTTGAAACTCTGTGTTGCCCAGCGACAGCCCCAAAACATCACTGCTCTAGAGGAGATCTGCATGGAGAAATGGCCAAAAATACCGGCAACAGTGTGTGAAAACCTTGTGAAGACTTACAGAAAACGTTTGACCTGTGTCATTGCCAACAAAGGGTATATAACAAAGTATTGAGATGAACTTTTGTTATTGACTAAATATTTATTTTCCACCATAATTTGCAAATAAATTCTTTAAAAATCAGACAATGTGATTTTAGGTATACCTATGATGAAAATTACAGGCCTCTCTCATCTTTTTAAGTGGGAGTACTTACTAAATACTTGAACTGACTAAATACTTTTTTCCCTACTGTATGTTTATTTTTATTATGTTTACATATTTTTTATATAGAGTTTGGGAAAAGAGGGGTGATTTAAACTTTTATTAGGGAAGGGGGTTAATTCCCATTTATACATATTTTTTTTTACTTTTTTTTTACAGCAGACTATTACATGCAATCTTCTGATTGCACACACTGTTCAATGTTCAATAGCATAGCATTGATCAGTGTTATCAGGGCTCTGCTACTCCAGCCGATCGCCGATCGGACAGAGAGGAGGCAGGTAGGGACCCTCCCCCCCCCCCCCCCCCCCCCCCCCGTCTTCTTAGCTGTTCGGGATGCCATGATTTCACAGCTGCAGTCCCGAAAAGCCTGATTGAGCTGCCGGGAGACTTTTACTTTCACTTCTATTTTCAACTTCGATCACCGCCTCTAAGGGGTTAATGCCGGGCATCACTGCAATCGGGGGTGCCCGGCATTAGACACTCCTGAGCACGCATGTAAATTGTAAGCATTGTAATGGCTTGTCCCACTGGTCTTACAGGTCAGCTATATTTACCTAACACCTTCTTTTTTCATATCACTTTCTGCTGAGTTAATATTTGTCTCATTCTACAGGAAATATTTCAGCCTGTTGAACAACTGACCCTACTCTGTATATGAGGTATTCAAGATTTTATAGTAACTAAACTGAACAGTATGAAGATATACAGTAAAACCATTATTAACCCTTTCCATACCTAGGGCGTATGGGTACATCCTCAGGGGGCAGCTTTAAAGTAGGGTTTGGTCATTATCCCGCTCTGTACTGGATGGCCCACAGCTATAACAATAGCCAGCTAATAGCCTGTGCTAATCACCACTGTGGGGCTATTAACCCTGTAATTCCTGTCTATGGCATAGCATTGAACATTGTTAGCACTCTAAGGGCTCTGTCACACAGGTGGGGTGGGCTCTGTGACGGATTTTCAGCAGCAGATATTCTGCGGAGAGCTTGCCCCCATTCAAACTTGCAGCGAAAAACCAGCTGCAAGTTCGCAATAAAATCTACCCATGTGAATGAGCCCTAAAGGTTCATTATAATAAATAGTGAAAAAATTACAGAACCATTAATGCAATAAATGTTAACAAACACCGCCCTAATAAAAGTTCCCATTTTTCAAAGATAATAATGTAAAAAAAAAAAAAGAAGACAAACATATTTGGTACAGACGCACATGGAAATGGCCAAACTATTAACATATAACATTAATGACACCGCACAGTAAATGCTGATGTTTGGCCACATCCTATACCATTAAAAAAATTATTAAAAAAGTCCCATCAAGCATAAATGGTACTGCCAAAAAACTACATATCACGACAATAACAACAAGCCCTCATGATTTTTTAAGTGTTTGCGTCTGATTTTTTAAGTGTTTGCGCAAAGGACTACAAACTATTACCTCAGAATCCTTAAGAAATGTTAGTATACACAAATTCTAAGTGTCCTTCTTTAAAAATGTGAAAAAAGATATGTATTGTGTGTAGTGGAAAGTTGGTAAAGACATCCCGTTCCTTTTTGTTGTTGTTATAGTTTCATAGTATGCCACTTGTACCTTTATTTAGTGCTTCATGAAATTACAAAGTTCTCTCATAATTGCTCAAACGTCAGTGTTGATACATTTTGTAAATATAATTAATTTAATGCCCTTCTTAATGTATTTGCTAAAGGCATACAGTCAAGAGTTTTTCTTCAATTATCAGTTTTGATTTTTGCATGTGTGAACAGCTTTATTTAAAAAAAAAAAAAAAAAAAAAAAAACGATATTTATGGGGTTCACAGAGGAACGTTAGGTTAGAGCCACTTTGCCATATACTGCAGGACTACTACTCTTATCATGATTACCCTCAATGCTTCCCATAGCCTCCACAATTCTATAAACCTTACTCATTCATGCTTTCCTTTCTATTTTAATAACATTTTGGAATGGGAATATATATATATATATATATATATATATATACATATATATATATATATATATATATATATATATACATTATTACACAGTATTATTTATATAACACAATGCTTGACATTACACAAAATATATATATTTCAACATTTAGTAAATGATATTTACCTTATAGGCATGCCAATAAAAATTACAACTTATACAACTAAAATAAAGCCTTCATGGGGCTACATTTATGAAAAATGTAATGTCTCTCAGAATGTGGCAACACAAAAATTACTTTTTACTGCAACCTAAACATAAAAAGCAACAATGGCATAATTTATATTTGCATTCTGTACCCCCAAAAAATTCACAACACCTAGTCAATTAATTATTTGTACAAAAAAATTGTGCTGTAATGGGTGTATCTGCCTTTGCTTCTCGCAAAAGGGTTAATTCCCCTGGTATTTGGCTGTTGCATCAGTCATCGCTGACACCTGGGCCAATCTGAGGACGTGGATGAAGAGCCAATTACATCCTGGCCACTGCGTTCACTCCCTCCTCAGGTGGTATATACTGTATATACCTAAGTTTTACCATGCCTGTGTTTCTGGTCTTTACACTTCACTAGTTTGTATCTTCTGCTAATCTGGTCTGTTTGCCCTCTAGGTTTCTGACTCTTATTTCTTGTTTCTGATCAACCCTTTGTTTGCTATTTTTGTTATTTTTTGCCAGACTGTTGCTGACTTGGACTGTCTGACCATTCTTGATGCCCCTAAAGTCAGTTCAGCGCAAGGACTGTCGCCCAGTTGAGGGCTGCCATTTAGGGTGGATCGTTCAAGTAGGTAGGTAGAGGAATTTGTGCTAAAATCAAGGCTCCACTGCTTCCTACCCCGGACGTGCTTTTGAAAAATACAACTCTTAGAGTCATGGCTCTTTAAATGTAAGTATGACAAAATTGGAAAAAAAAAGTTACTTAGACTTAAAAGTCTTTTTGTTAATGGGTTAAAGGAAAACCCACACTAAACCGGCTCAATTTTCATATCCATTGTCTGTGATTCTACTTCACTAGGATGTGGAGTCCTGGACAATGATTATGTAAATTGAGTCAGTGAAGCCCCGCCTCCTGCACGCAATTCACTGGATTCAGCAGAGGATCTTCTGAGGGACATATCTCAGGACCTACTGGACATATTGAAATGAGTGACCCCTCATTGGACTCCTGTTCCCCCCACACAATAACTCAGTGTATTGGGCTTAGCGTGGATGAACAGGCTGACAGTTTTTCCTTTAAGTGGTCCTAACATTCACACACCATTGTTTGGGGTTCATTTTGAGACTCAAAAACTGTTTCGACAAGGAAAAAAATCTCAGATTTTCATTTTGTAATGCTTTTTCTCACCATTCTCACCTTTTTTTGGTCAAACTTTTACACATTTTTTGGGCTACGGTAATAGTAATACCACAAAAAAGGTCCATTTTCAATTGGGTAGTTTTTTAGGATGTTTGGGGGGGATTTATCAAAACCTGCGTAGAGGAAGAGTGGTGCAATTGCCCATAGGAACCAATCAGATTACTTCTTTAATTTTAAGAGATCTGTAAAAAATGAAAGAAGCAATCTGATTGGTTGCTATTGGCAACTGTGCCACTATACCTCTACACAGGTTTTGATAAATCTCCCCCCTATATGTCCCCCAATGTCTCAAATTGTATGCCACAATGTAGTCATATTTTAGCACCATATTTCCCCCCTCCCCCCCCCAAAAAAAAACTGCACTTAATTTTCCGACTGTAACAATTACAGCCATAAACTTAAACCACATGTGCACAAAGAGCTTTTTATGATTTGATGCAATCCAATGATTTAATAGAATCAAATTAGAAAAATACAGACTTTTTGAGGACATTTTGTGAGCCATAAAGTCAGTGGGGCTTACCAGAAACACATCAGCAGATCTTTTTGACAGGTCACCAATCTATATTTGTGATAATGTGTGTATCTTACTTACATGTTGTTTTACAAAGGGATTGGGTATAAACTCTTTGCTAATACAACTCCCAAAAACCGGGTTTGTGACATGGGAAAATTATAGACTAACAATGTTTGGCATGTATTTTATTGTTATACAGATTAAACAACTACATATTAAAATGATTCTGTAATGCTCCAAAATATGGAGTGATCATCTGGCCCCAAAAGCACCTAACCCTTCCAAGGAATAATTAAAATATTAAAGTTATGCAGATTGTAGCCAAATAGTTTTCCAATTAATATTTCTTCCTAGAAAAAGTATTATATCATAGAAGAACAACCAAAAAAATTAAACCTGCTGTATTTAAATGATGACATTTTTTTTTTTTACTACAATAGTTTTTCTCTTTATTTGCCAAACACAAGTCTTGTTACAATCCAGTTTGTATCTAGGCCTGCATTTGCCTATTCATTAGCTGTATATGTTTTTTCCGGTAGTTATATGTTTAATATGCAGCAATGAATTTACATCTTGGGAGCAATTGCTCTCTCGCAGAACAGCCACTGCAAAAGTAACAAGGCCAGGGCCAGTAGCATTGATGACCAAACTTTTACTAGCAGAATGCAGTGCAACTAAAGATAAACTATATTGGTTCTCAATGTACTGCATGTATATACTGCAAAAATTAACTCTTGGTTAGGGCCTAGATGTTGAGAATTAACTCTTGGTTAGGGCCTAGATGTTGAGAATTCAGTACCTTTTCCTTCAGGGCCACCCTTTGGCATGAGTCCAATGAGTCCAGTTCTGAGTGCTGAGACCTCCCCCACTGTAATCATTAGAATGAGGCAGGATAAGCACGCAGCTGTGTGCCTCACTTCGTGGCTTGCTGTCACTTCTGCAGTCTTATTCAAAAAATAGGGTAGGGAACAGTGGTCACTGGGTGAGGTAGTGTGTTGACCGGGTGCTCTATTCCCAGCGAAATCACAGTAGAAGAAAAGGCTAACACACACTAATTTACTGCAACAATTCTTCTTTCTTTATATAAGTATTCTTCAGTAATACAAAAGCAAAGAACAGTGTATGATCACCCAGTGTGGATCATGTAAAGTCCGCAGGTAGTTACAAGGAGAGGTAGCCGGCTTCTTAAAATTCCACGTGCAGCTGCACTGCCATATTCCTTTAGCCGTCTGCAACATATACACTGTTCTTTGCTTTTGTATTACTGAAGAATACTTATATAAAGAAATAAGAATTGTTGAGGTAAATTAGTGTGTGTGAGCCTTTTTTTCTACTTTGCCGTCACTTCTGTCCAGTGTCAAAAGACAGGCTCCATAGACTTATAAATCTAGTGCAACTGAACAGAGATTGCAATAAGCGGGGGAAATAAGGACATAACCTTGCGCTTCTCCCCATTTATTATTATGATCGTTGGGGATCTCACCTCTTAGACCTTGACTGATCAAACATTTTGACATGTCTCTATGACACATCAAAGTTGTTTTTTTTTTTTTGTGACAAGGACACTTCAATCTGCCCCCAATAACAGATGTGGGTGGAAATAAGGAACATGTATGTTGAATTTCATCATGGATGATCCATTATATTGCCAGGAAATAAGATGTTGTCAGATGTGGCTGACATTGACTTATTTTCCTCTTTCCATTGAAATAAAAAATTACAACTGATTAATGGGGCATCCATGTTCAAATGCAGGTAGGATATAGTTGTTGGCTTAGCACATGCTTGTTCTGTGGCTATCTTATGTTATCATTTTATTTCCATTTGTAGTCTCAGTAGTAATTACTGCCCCCTATCACTGTTGTTTGTTGCCTTTGCAGTTAATGTGAATGGTATAGTTTTAATTCATGTTTAGCATATTGCAGATATACAAGCAACAATGTTCTAGTTGTAGAATCAAGGTTCGAAGAGCTCAGGTTTGCATAAAATGAACATTCAAAACCCCAGGTATTTAAGATAAGTGATAAGCCTCTCTGGCTGTATTTGTGGGAGGGGCGTTGAATATTTAATGCATGCTCCCCGTCACACAGGTGCATGCATTGCGTTTGGCGGTGTTTTTAGTTTGCTGTGCACCGCTGTTAGCTCGTACGTCCCCTCTAGGATCGGGTGGAGTTCGGTGGCAGAGGTTTTCCAGGGATAATCTGAGTTGGTAAGTGCCGGTATACAGTGATGCGATCTGTGTTTTCTTATGCTTGCATATTCGCTTTTTATGTCACAGTGGGCCGGTGGGGTCTGCAGCGCTGCCAAGTGACACAAAGTTGGTTCTGGGGTGTATTTGCGGCTTGTGGGGCTCATGTTGGTATCCACGTTGCGCACAACAAACGTTTTGCTGAAAACTTACCGTATTCGGCGGCATCGCTGGGGTCCCGGCAAGGTTTCATTGCAGCCGCACAGCTGACTGCAGTACACGGACGCTGTCGCTAGGTGTACTGCTAGTCACTTCGTGATTGTGGATTCTATAGTTAAGTCACATGGGTAGGGGAATTCATCGGCTTATAGTGGCAGATATTAGTACAGTATCATGGTTCAGGTAGAGGTTAAAACTTTTTTTTTAAAATTTGTGCGTGTTCTGGTTATGTTTAACAATTGATAAAGGTAATATATATATATATATATATATATATATATATATAAAGTATATATACATATAATAAATGGAGATTTATAAGGGTTGAGAGGTCATAGGGAAATAGGTTAAAGTGTATGTATATATATATATATATATATATATATGCATAAATAAAAGTGTGTCTTATACGGTTCATACACTCGTAATATCATATACAGTGCAGATAGTTATGATGTTTTTACGGTACATTCTTTTCCATGTTATGTGCAGTATGTACAGTACGGTACATATACTCGTAATGGCTTGTGCAGCGGGTACAGTGGCGGCGTGGTATACAGTTCATACTATAATGGTGTTTACAGGTATAGTGTTGTATACAGTACAGGCGCACAGTGTTATATGCAGAGAGTACGGTTATAGGTATGTATTCGGTGCATATGATTCATATCAATACATACGGTCCACACGATTATAATACTGTATTATAAGTGGCAAATACGGTATTGTATTTGTTAATTGTAGTACATTTGGTTATTTATAGGTGTTTCTCTATATGTGGCATAACTGTTAAAGCAGTCATAAGGTGTGTTTTTCATGGTAGCATTTACAGTGCGTGTCAGGATCCGGGCTGGTAGCTGGTAGCGGAGGCTGGTGGTGGGTCCGTTGTGCCAGAGAGGTGATGACGTGGGCCGTACCAGGGGAACGGAATCTAAGGGATTACTGGTTTTCACCAGAGCCCGCCGCAAAGCGGGTTGGACTTGCTGCGGCAGGTAACCCCCAGGTCGTTCCACCCAGTAGCGACTCAACCTCTCTGGCTGCTGAGATAAGGCAAGGTACCAGAGGATCCGGCAAAAGCGAAGTCAGACGGAGCAAAAGGTCAGGGCAGGCAGCAACGGTTCACAGGTGGTAGTCGGTAGCAACGGGTCGGCAACAGGCAAGGAATACACAGGAACGCTTTCACAATGGCACAAAAGGCAACAAAGATCTGGCAGGAGCCTGTGGGAGGGGAAGGTACTTATAGACAGTTCACAGGTGCAGGTCTAATTAAGTCCAAACAGCACTGCCTCTCACAAACCTTAACCCTAAATAACCACTTTGGGCCAATCACCAATCACTGGTGCACTGGCCCTTTAAATCTAAGAGTCCCGGCGCACGTGCGCCCTAGAGAGCGGGGACGCACACGCCGAGACTCAGGAGCGCTGCCTGGGGACACATGCTGTGAGCGCTCCGAGGCCAGCAGGGGGCCCGGGGCGCTCAGCGTAACAGTGCGTTAATTTCATTCATGTAGTTTCACATGTTATAATGTTTACAGTGCTTTTACCTTTGTAGATATATTACAGTATTGCAGTGCATACGTTTGTAGCATTGGGGCACACACGTTTCATTTCATTAGCAATATACGTCTGTTACGGTCGTTGCGTACGTATTTGCATAGCTTTGGTAGTGTGTAATCTTGTCAG
The DNA here is from genome assembly GCF_029499605.1 of Hyla sarda. Taxonomy (NCBI): domain Eukaryota; kingdom Metazoa; phylum Chordata; class Amphibia; order Anura; family Hylidae; genus Hyla; species Hyla sarda. The sequence goes on along the minus strand of NC_079196.1, from coordinate 83,574,549 downwards.
CGTTTTCTGTGGGTATACATATTGAGTCTATTATATGACTGTATAGGTGATAACGTTTTTTGTTTAGCAGCTTCACGGTATTATGTCATAGCCGTTATATCAATGCCTTATGGCATTCTATAATCGGCATACTCGTTTGTGGCAGCGATGCTGATTGATACGCCCATGACATTTATGTTGTGCATACGCCTATGGCATTATACTGTTCATGGACGCTTGTGGTATTATACGGTCGGTACTCTTATGGCATCTATTTCATACGATAGGGGCTTCATTGTGCATACACTTATGACATTTTTACTCTTCACATGCTCATTGAGTTATACTGTTCATTCATTTGGGCGTTTGTACCGTCCACACGCCTGTTCATATTGTTCACACGCTCAGGGCAGGTATACGGTCATACTCTTATAGCAATCATACTGTCCATACGCTCTTAATATTTACACTGTTCACACATTTATGGCATGCATACTTTTTATACTCTCATGGCATTTATACTTTTCATACGCTCATGGCATTTATACTTTTCATACGCTCATGGCATGTACACATTTATGGCATTTACACTGTTCATTAGCCCACGGCATTCATATTGTCCACCAGCTCATAGTACTCGTTATTACATGATCGGGCCATTGATACTGTTCATATACTTATGGCAGTTGTATTGTTCAGGCAATTTTGGTGTTTACACGATTCTTATGCTCATGATATACGTGTCATAGCCTCATAGTAATTTATACTGTTTTATACATTCATGGCGTTTCACTGTCCATACGCTTGTGGCATTTATAATGCCCTTATGCTCTTGGCAATTATACAGATCATATGCTCACGGCACTCATTTCCTTATACGATATTGTTCACACGCTTGTAGCATCTATACTGTTCGCGCATTCTCAGCAGTTACTGGTCAGGTACTCATGGCATTCGGGCTGTTCACAGTCATGGCAGTCATACGGTCTTGCGATCAGGGTATTTACACTGTTCATACGCTCCCGTTCTTCATACACTCAAAGCTTTCATGCGGTACGTGTACTTGTGGTGTTTTATACTGCACATTCGCTTGTGCGTTGGTTTCAGGCACTTAGGACATTTATATTGCGCATGGCATTATACAGTTTAAACGCTCATAGTATTTCTTACTTGATGATACTTTCTTTTTCCAGACACAAGGCACCGCCATGGGGTCCACTTGTGCACTAAATTATGCTAATCTTTTTTTAGGGTGGTGGGAGAGTGAGTTTGTTTTTTCTGATGATTTTGAGCACTACACTAGTCACATTATATTTTGGGGTAGATTTATTGATGATGTGTTGATTTTGTGGGATGGGGGAGCACCTTATTCACATCCTTTTTAGAAGCTCTTAATCACAATGATATTGGTATGCACTTCACTTCAGAGTTTGGGGGTAGACTAATTAACTTTTTAGACCTTACTATTATAATTGATGAGACTAACACGATTCAAACAAAAGTTTTTCGTAAACCTACATCGACGAATAATCACTTACACTGGCAAAGCTGGCACCCTGTCATCCTGAGAAGAAGCATTCCTGTAGGACAGTTCCTAAGGGCGAAGCGTAACTGCTCTACTCAAGAAACCTTTGAGGCGGAATCTGGAGAATTATCCAGGAGGTTTAGAGCAAGGGGTTATCCTCTGGCCCACGTCAAGAAGGCACACAGGAGAGCGAACAACAGTGATAGGAGACAACTACTAACTTCAAATAGAGTAGCCACAGAACACAAAATCAGATGCATTGGTACATATGATGCATATAGTACTAGGATCTTTAATATCTTACGCAGATTCTGGCCGATTCTATATTCAGATCCAGATCTAAGAGGAGTAGTAGGGGTTAGACCACAAGTAACCTTTAGGAGAGGATCCAATATCAAGGACATTCTAGTCCGGAGTCATTTACCCTCATTGGAGGAGATCCATAATAGACCTCGGATGGGGGTTACAGGATCTTTTCCATGTGGCCATTGTAGTTTCTGCAAATACTTACCCAAGACTCAAGAGTTCTTTAATCCACTTGATGGACGTCACTATCAGATTAGACAATTCATTAATTGCTCAAGTAAAAACATAATCTATGCAGCTCGCTGTAATTGTCACAAACTCTATGTCGGTAAGACAACACAAGAATTCAGGAGGAGAATCTCCAAACACCTGAGTACTATACGTACAAACAGTGATACGCCACTTGCTAGACACATGAGGGCAGCTCATGGTCAGAATGTATTCGAGATCGAATTTTGGGGTATTTGTCAGAAACAACTGGGCCCACGTAGAGGCAATATAGATAAAATATTGCTACAAGAAGAATCCAGATGGATCTATAGATTGGGAACTCGTAGTCCCTATGGCCTTAATGAAGGCTTCTCCTTCGCGGCTTTTTTATGAGTAGAAATGGTACAATTCTAATAAAATATATAAAAAAATCTCTTTCATTTATAATTGGCAATGGTATTATTCTAGGCAAATTTAACTATCACATTATATATTTTTTCTGATTGTTATACAACTAATGTGTTCCCCCATTTTTTCATTGATTTTGGCATAAAACGTATATATATGGATAGATATAGAACTTACCCCTAAAAAGATAGAAGACAACTAAATAAATTGTTTTGAGTGCAAGTGTACAGATTAATAAATAAATTAATAATTAATTACAAGGCAGCTAGGATTAAACTATACCACCGCTTTATCAATAGTGGAATACACTTGTTAGATATACAATAATAGAGATTAGAGTGTACAGCTAATGATTATATGGGGTGTCTTTTATAGATCCCTATAGGTCTATTCTATCTGATACCTTAACCCTAACATATAGAGTAAGAGAACCTAGTGATCTATATATGTCACCTTTACTGGGCAGATAACGTTCTATCAGCCAGATTCTAAGTCCGTGCAGATGCGCACTGACACTCTGAGTTACGGACCTGGGTCTAAGTCCGCGCGCATGCGCGAGTCCTCATAGCGCTGATCGCGCACTGAACGGCGAGCCCGGAGATAGGGCGCATGCGCGATCTACGTAACGGAATATGTAAACAAAAGGAAAACACGGGTAAGTGCGGCGACTGATGTATGTCATTAACAAGCGCCGGAAGTTATCCCCTAACCCCAGGTACCTGCAATAAACGGTGAAGTGATAGGTGGCATAGGAACAGGTAAGTCTATGTGTGATTATGATTGGTTCTAAGGTATGGGGAGTGTCCAGAGGACATTATAAAAGGAAGCACTTGCATATACACGTGGCCATTTGTCTCTTAACCCCTGAGGACGTGGGTCATACCACGAAACATGTAGGGGAGACAGATTGATTATATTTTATTTGCAGCACCTTCCCCAATCGACAGTGGTCTGCAGCCACTGTCAAGTACATATTACTGTGAACTCCAGATAGGAGAAGCTACACTAGTTGAGGGAATAGCCTGCTAATTTTATTCACTACAGGGGACTTTTTTATAATAATAGTGAAATAAAAGTGAAGTTTTATATATTATAGTTAGGGAGGGAATTTTCAATAGGGGTTTTTTACCCCGTCACTCCGGTGACTGGGGTTTGGAGGTTCTTTTTACCCCTCATATTTGCCACGACCTCAGAGGGATACATTGCATAGTCATTGCTACTGACACGTTTTCAGAGTGACAACATCACGTCACATAGGCGGTTGTATACCCTTCGTACCTGCCACATCTGCAGGGGGATGCACCACGCTGTTGTTGTTACTTGCTGTTGTTGTACACGTCTTCAGAGCAACAACATTTCGACACATAACTGATGTATCCTTTGTACCTGCCACATCTGCAGGGGGATACATTGCATAGCCATTGGTACTGATGCATCTTCAGGGCAACAACATCATGACACATAGGTGGTGGTTTATCCATTTTACATGACACCTCTGCAGGGGGATGCACCGCGCAGTTGTTGTCACTGACACATCTTCAGAGCGACAACATCACGACACATAGGTGGTGGTATACCCATTATACCTGCCATGTCTGCAGGCGGACCCATTGCATAGTTGTTGTTACTGACACGATTTCAGAGCGACAACATCATCACACATAGGCAGTTGTATATCGATCATACGCGACACGGCTGCAGGGGAATTCACGGAGCAGTTGTTGTTATGGTCTTGTCTTCAGTACAATAACATCACGACACATAGGCGGTGGTATTCCCATCATACCTGCCATGTCTGAAGGGGATATACTGCATAGCTGTTGTTACCGATACGTTTTCAGAGCAACAATATCACGACTCATAGATGGTAGACATAGATGGTATACACATCATACCTGCAACGTGTGCAGAGAAATACACTGCGCAGTTGTTGTCGCTGACACGTCTTCAGGGCAACAACAGCACGACATACAGGTGGCTGTATACTCTTTATATCTAACACGGCTGGAGGAGGATGCACTGCGGAGTTAACCCCTTAACGACGCAGGACGTATATTTACGTCCTGCGCCGGCTCCCACGATATGAAGCGGGATCGCGCCGCGATCCCGCATCATATCGCGTCGGTCCCGGCGGTAATCAACGGCCGGGACCCGCGGCTAATACCACACATCGCCGATCGCGGCGATGTGCGGTATTAACCCTTTAGAAGCGGCGGTCAAAGCTGACCGCCGCTTCTAAAGTGAAAGTGAAAGTGACCCGGCTGCTCAGTCGGGCTGTTCGGGACCGCCGCGGTGAAATCGCGGCGTCCCGAACAGCTGATCGGACACCGGGAGGGCTCTTACCTGCCTCCCCGGTGTCCGATCGACGAATGACTGCTCCGTGCCTGAGATCCAGGCAGGAGCAATCAAGCGCCGATAATGCTGATCACAGGCGTGTTAATGCACGCCAGTGATCAGCATTAGAGATCAGTGTGTGCAGTGTTATAGGTCCCTATGGGACCTATAACACTGCAAAAAAAATGTAAAAAAAAAGTGTTAATAAAGGTCATTTAACCCCTTCCCTAATAAAAGTTTGAATCACCCCCCTTTTCCCATAAAAAAAATAAAACAGTGTAAAAAAAATAAAAAATAAACATATGTGGTATCGCCGCGTGCGTAAATGTCCGAACTATAAAAATATATCATTAATTAAGCCGTACGGTCAATGGCGTACGCGCAAAAAAATTCCAAAGTCCAAAAAAGCGTATTTTGGTCACTTTTTATATCATTAAAAAATGAATAAAAAGTGATCAAAAAGTCCGATCAAAACAAAAATCATACCGATAAAAACTTCAGATCACGGCGCAAAAAATGAGTCCTCATACCACCCCATACGTGGAAAAATAAAAAAGTTATAGGGGTCAGAAGATGACATTTTTAAACGTATAAATTTTCCTGCATGTAGTTATGATTTTTTCCAGAAGTGTGACAAAATCAAACCTATATAAGTAGGGTATCATTTTAACCGTATGGACCTACAGAATAAAGATAAGGTGTAATTTTTACCGAAATATGCACTGCGTAGAAACGAAAGCCCCCAAAAGTTACAAAATGGCGTTTTTTTTTCGATTTTGTCGCACAATGATTTTTTTTTCCGTTTCGCCGTGCATTTTTGGGTAAAATGACTAATGTCACTGCAAAGTAGAATTGGCGACGCAAAAAATAAGCCATGATATGGATTTTTAGGTGGAAAATTGAAAGGGTTATGATTTTTAAAAGGTAAGGAGGAAAAAACGAAAGTGCAAAAACGGAAAAACCCTGAGTCCTTAAGGGGTTAATGACAAGCTGTCAGAGTAACAATGACATGGCGCATAAGGGTTGTAGTCCCTTCATACCTGCCACACCGGAAGTGGGATACACTGCATAGTTATTGTCACTAACACGCTTTCTGAGTTATAGTTTCATGACACAAAAAAAAAAAAAAAAGAAACAAAAGTTATGCCAGACCTCTCACGTGTACAGGCACGAGGGTACGCAAAGAACTGTCACACAGGTACAATGATTATGAAAAGACCTGTCATGTCTACAGGCACTACGGTTACGAAAAGACCTGGTAAAGCTTCAAGCATGGTGGTTCTCGAAAAGAACTACAGGTTCGAGGGTTACGCAGGGCACTGTCACGGTTACAATGGATATGAAGTTATCTGTCAATCACGCCAGCACGTCTCCCCAGAGTTCAGTTTTGAGGCAGAAGTTCGGCGGTTTAAGGTTGGGTCAGTGTTCAGGATGGGGTTATTTGAGTGTAGTCGATGGCACGTAAAACCTCTCAGGGGATAGGCACATTGTCTACGCATAGTCCTGGCCTGTCTACAGGCACGATGGCGATGGAAGGTTCGATTACTCGCAACAGGCCAGTGCTTCGGAGTACAGTGGGTAGTGTTCAGGTAAGTTTCTCGAGCTTAGTTCTGGTTATAGGTAAATATGCACATCATGATCAAGGTCTGTCATGGGGTCAGGTTACTGTGTATCAATTGACCAACAGTTTGGGTTTTTGGCCTCTAAAATAGGGATCAGATAGTGTAGTTTAGGCCTGATAGGCAGCTATAAGTTCACTAGGTTTAATGACACACGTCAGTATGTTTAGCTTGTATGCTAGCATGGTCTAGAGCAGGGTTGGGAAATTATTTTTCCCATGGGGCCACATGAGAAACTAAAAATATTGTGGAGGGCCGGGTAGTTTTCCCCCCAGATTAGGCAGCATAGTTGTCCCCCAGATTAGGAGCATAATTGTCCCCCAGATTAGGCAGCATAGTTGTCACCCAAATTAGGCAGCATAGTTGTCTCCCAGATTAGGCAGCATAGTTGTCCCCCAGATTAGGAGCATAGTTGTCCCACAGATTAGGCAGCATAATTGTCCCCCAGATTAGGCAGCATAGTTGTCACCGAAATTAGGCAGCATAGTTGTCCCCCAGATTAGGCAGTATAGTTGTCCCCCAGATTAGGAGCATAGTTGTCCCCCAGATTAGTGTCACGATGCCGGCTGGCAGGTAGTGGATCCTCTGTGCCAGAGAGGGATTGGCGTGGACCGTGCTAGTGGATCGGTTCTAAGTCACTACTGGTTTTCACCAGAGCCCGCCGCAAAGCGGGATGGTCTTGCTGCGGCGGTAGTGACCAGGTCGTATCCACTAGCAACGGCTCAACCTCTCTGACTGCTGAAGATAGGCGCGGTACAAGGGAGTAGACAGAAGCAAGGTCGGACGTAGCAGAAGGTCGGGGCAGGCAGCAAGGATCGTAGTCAGGGGCAACGGCAGGAGGTCTGGAACACAGGCTAGGAACACACAAGGAAACGCTTTCACTGGCACAATGGCAACAAGATCCGGCGAGGGAGTGCAGGGGGAGTGAGGTATAAATAAGGAGTGCACAGGTGAACATACTAATTGGAACCACTGCGCCAATCAGCGGCGCAGTGGCCCTTTAAATCGCAAAGACCCGGCGCGCGCGCGCCCTAGGGAGCGGGGCCGCGCGCGCCGGGACAGGACCGACGGAGAGCGAGTCAGGTACGGGAGCCGGGGTGCGCATCGCGAGCGAGCGCCACCCGCATCGCGAATCGCATCCCGGCTGGAGGCGGTATCGCAGCGCCCCGGGTCAGTGGATCTGACCGGAGCGCTGCAGTGAGGAGAGTGTAGCGAGCCCTCCGGGGAGGAGCGGGGACCCGGAGCGCTCGGCGTAACAATTAGGAGCATAGTTGTGCCCCAGATTAGGAGCATAGTTGTCCCCCAGATTAGGAGCATAGTTGTCCCCCAGATCAGTAAATTGTCCCCCAGATTAGGAGCATAGTTGTCCCCCAGATTAGAAGCATAGTTGTCCCCCAGATTAATATAGTTGTCCCACAGATTAGGAGCATAGTTGTCCCCCACATTAGTATAGTTGTCCCCCAGATTAGGAGCATAGTTGTCTCCCAGATTAGTATAGTTGTCCCCCAGATAAAGCAGCATAGTTGTCCCCCAGATTAGTATAGTTGCCCCCCAGATAAGGCAGCATAGTTGTACCCCAGATTAGTATAGTGGCCCCCAAGATAAGGCAGCATAGTTGTACCCCAGATTAGTTGTCCCCCACATTAGGCAGCTACCCCCCCCCACCACACACACAGACACATATAAACCCACACAGACACATATATACACAGACACATATGTACACAGAGACATAAGTACACAGGCACATATAAACACAGACACATACACAGACACATATAATCACACACAGACACATATATACACAGACACATACACAGACACATATAATCACACACAGACACATATAATCACACACAGACACATATATACACATACACATATAAACACACACAGACACATATATACACAGACACATATAAACACAGACACATATATACACAGACACATATATACACAGACACATATAATCACAAACGGACACATATACACAGACACATATAAACACAGACACATACACAGACACATATAATCACACACAGACACATATATACACAGACACATATAATCACACACAGACACATATATACACAGACACATATAAACATAGACACATACACAGACACATATAATCACACACAGACACATATAAACACAGACACTCACCCACCCTGCGCAGCAGAGGGAGACAGGATACATGGCCTCTCCTCCTCTCCCCTCCCTGCTCTGCCTATGGAGGGTTGTAAGACTGCATGGCAGAGAGAAGGAGGGGGAGAGAGGAGACAGGAGGTGCACGCCCCCTCCCCAGCACTGTACAATCTCTTCCTGTCATCGCATGGAGCTCTCCCTGTCACAGGCTGGTGGTGTCAGACCTGGGCATTGTACGGCCCGACTGTCAGCGCGGGCCGGTCAGAGGCAATCAAAGGGCCGTATGTGGCCCGCAGGCCGTACAATGCCCAGGTTTGGTCTAGAGTCAGGGCTGGTTTATTCTTCAGAGGAGGTAAAGTGGTTATAGCTATCCATCACTAGGTAGAGCCTTTGTTCATAACTAGTTGGTTGATTCTACTGTCATAGGGTCTGTATTAGGCTTTTTAGGGGCAGTGGAGTTAGGGGGTGGGGTTGTTTATGAGGTTTATGCATACTACTACTTAACCTACCAGGTCAGGTGTTTTACCCTCTAAAGGCCTGCCCTCGGTCGGCGCTGTTGTTAGGTTAACCTTCCATGCAGGTCCATTGGACATTTGTGATGTTAACACGAGGGGAAGTTTGCTCTGACCATGTTGCAGTTTGTTTCTCATATAAGGTCATTGATCACCACTTTGGGAGGTAATCATCCGGAATTCTCAGGTCACCCTTTTCGCATTGGGGCAGCATCGGCAGCATCACAACACAAGGTTCCTCCGCACATTATACAGAAGTTAGGCAGATGGAAGTGAGGCTGCTATGCTATTTATGTCCCAAATCCCCACAACAAAATGGCTGATTTTCAGATACTTGGTATTGTAATTGCAATACATTATTTTATTCCTGCATGGTTTTGTGTTTTTGCCCTCTAAAGGCTAACCCTCGGTCGCGTTTTTTGGACACAGTTCAACCGCTTTACTATACAGTGTTATGCATATGTGTTATTAGTTTCATTACAGGAACCACTGAAGAAGTATTATCTACTGGTATAGGTAAGTCTTGCCGGTCACATATGGAGCCCCGACCACAACTTAATACTTTTATTTTACAGCATAATGGAGAAGTACTAGCCAAATGTTTTTTTTTTTTTTACCATTGCCTACTTGTCAAGCTGCATTTACACATCACATGTGAGTTTCTACAAGTGTTGAGTAATAGAAAAGGACGAGCGTGGCAGAGCCACATTAACTTGGGGTATTGTGCAGCTCAATAGTAAACTCTCCAGGGACACAATAGTGGTAGACTTCTTTAGTGTTTATTGTAGATAAAACGTAGGGGCCTGTGCACTGCTTAAAAGTAGAAACAAACATAGAAAAGGGTTGGGAGGACAGATCTCCATAGGGCCAGAGGAGTCAGAGCAGAATCTTGAGTATAAAAAATATCTGAATGTTCTCATATTCAATATTAGACACCTAACATAATTTTTTATATACTGCTGCACCTATGCATTTACATTTATATATAGACCAATGTGGAAAAGTACTGAATAAGTCCCCTACAACTAGGTAGCTCAATAAAAATTTCAGATGTTTTCCTACTCTATAAACCACAATGACAGCCTGTGGCGAAGCCAGACTGCCAGAATGATGCCAAGGGTGCAGCAACAATTCTTCCAGGATATCACACATCCGAGCAAACATCCAAAGAACCATGGAACCCTCTATCTAAGGTCACAAAAGAAAAGAGACTGGGTAAAACTGGATTAGAAAAACATAGTAGCTAAAAAAATTAACATTAACAGGCATAACATATTTGGAAAAAAGGTAATTTTTTATGGATAGATGAACCAATATGAATAGAAGAACATCATACCAAATATTAAGAATATTGGAAGTGGTGGAAGCAGAACAGTATACAGTTTGTCTGGATTCAGGAGGTACTACAAAAGTGATCAGACAACAATGTAGTGCTGTTAAACAAGTACTTGTCATCAAATCATATTCTCTAAACTAACTCAGATTATATTCCCTAACTACTCCTAACACCCCTCATGCCCTTAAAAAAATTTCCGAGCTTTAAAAAGCTCTGTATCATACCTTTCCCCTTGCTCACATTGTGTGAGCTCCCGGCAGGATAAAGTAGGCATTCGCCAGCAGGCCCGATGTCACTGAAGCCTATGGGAGCTGTGGGAACAGAACAGAGCCACCTAGTGGCAGTTTTTTCAATCACAAGAAAAACATATTAAGGTTGAGAATTTTAACAGCAAGTTAATAGCAAAGTGTCTTATATTTACATAAGGAACAATATATTAATAGTTTAGTTTGGTGACAGGTACTCTTTAAGCTTTTTAGTAACTTGGAATGGCCACAAACATCAAGGCTACAACGAGGTTCAACTTTCCCAACCAGAAAGCACAAACTGAAACATTTTGTAATTGTGCTGCTGGCTTTCTGTGAATAATAATTAGTGTTGAGCGGCATAGGCCATATTCGAATTCGCGAATATTCGCGAATACATGGACGAATATTCGTCATATTCGCGAATATTCGCATATCCGTAATGGTCTCGTTTTATTTTCGCATATGCGAATATTCACTTATGCGAAAATTTATATAAACAAATTAACGCAAGCGAAAATTCGCATATGCGAAAAGTCTTATATGCACATTTTCGCATATGCGAACATTCGCGCACCAGTCTCACACAGTAGTATTAGAGCCTTCTTACACCACATAAGCTGGAAGCAGAGAGGGATGATCACTGTGATGTGTACTGTGAAAAAAAAAAAAAAAAAAAACGAATATTCGTAATTACGAATATATAGCGCTATATTCGCGAATATTCGCGAATTCGCGAATATGCGATATTCGCGAATAAAATTCGAATTGCGAATATTCGCGAGCAACACTAATAATAATCACTGTGACAGTCTCTTGTATAGAAGGGCTATAGCTTAGGTTTACTAACCTTCAGCTGGACTCATCTATCCAGCGCTCATAGACCCAGCACAGCACTGCTTATCACACACACCAATAGCAGCAGCTAGGCACAAACACACACTCTCTTACAAATTATTATTTTTTTTTGTTACCTCAGATGGCATTTCCTAGAAGAGGTGCAGAAACTAGGTACCATAGCTATTAGCCCCAGAGATAGTTCAGATAGCAGTATAACAACAAAAACATGTATTACCTTACACATGTCACACATTAAATACAATATATACTGTAGATATAATTTATAGGTATATGCAATAGTAAAAATAAAAAGCCATTAAAAATAACAGGATTACAGTGCTCTTAGAACCACTAGTATGCAACTTTAGATACTGTTGGTGATCATGTTATTTTTAACTGTTTTGTAATAGTAACTTCTGGGTGCTATTTATTGTGACACCCCCAGATGAAGGTCTTCAGACCGAAACACGTGTTGGGGTGGCGGCATCCCAGAACCTATAGCAGCAGCACAACATCCTTGGTATAGCTTTATATGGACTTTTTTGCATTCCTATAGTTTCCCTTGTGTTAGAATGGCTGCAGTACATTGCATTTTCTTGTTTCCTCATCTTGAAACAATTGCATAGCCACTGTGAATTTGTACTCTTTTATATAATATGTTTGTGTGTTAAAGGCTTTATATACCATCTAGGTATTACTGCTACTATTGTATATTGTCCTATTATTTATGTGCTAGCCCCAGTGATGCCACTTATCTTGTGTCCATTCCTCCTTTTTAATTGATTTTAAGTGTATGTCGTATTTACTTCAATAACATGTATATATTATTGTGCTGATTTTTAATTAGCTCCATTCTTTGTTGCGTTATCATTAGGGATGAGCGAATCGAATCTGATGAATCCGAATTAGTTACGAATTTCAGGAAAAATTCAATTTGCAACGAATCCGAATATCACAGCGACATGATGAAACAAATCACATCATTAAACTCCATTTAGTGCGGTCCAGGCTCCAGGGCACCTAAAATGGCGGATCCACTTGTGAGGACGTGGAGCAAGGAACTCTGGGAGGGGGGGTGGTTAGGTGGGATGACACTGAATCACATGCAGCATGCAGCCTATTAGCAGTCAGCCAGCCATGTGATGTCACAGCCCTATATTATCAGCAACTATCTTGTGGCCAGCCATTCCGGCGTTTTATGTCAGAGAGAGCATTTTATTGCAGATAGAGCAGTGTGTGTGTTGCACAGAAAAGCAGCTTCACAGCAGCAATTGACCACAAGCCCAAATCACTGAAGAAAAGCACTGATAGCGAAGGGAGAGAGAAAGAAAGTACACTATTCAGTGTACTATAAAGCGACTCTGTACTGCTGCAGTGTGGTGTACAGCAACTCTAAAGCTTATAGGGGCCAGTTAGGCTGAGCACTAACAGCCATTGTCACCTGCTATTAGTGCATAATAATACTGTACTGGGCTGTACTACACAGCAACTCTGTGCAGTAGCACTAGTGTGTACTACAACTCTAAAGCTAACAGGGGCCAGTTATAGGGAGCACGAAAAGCCATAGTCACATGATTTCAGTGCCTAATACTGGTTGCGTAGCAGAGCTTATATTTCTCTCATATGTGTAACCTATGCATACATAGGTGGGGTACATTATTTTTTTTTCCTGTCAAACTTATTGGGGCCTACTTACTGTGAAAGGCCAGCCAAAGCTACACACTTGTTTTTGTAGCCTAATAAAGTTTTAAGCGGAGTGTATTGTTCACCTCTCATAAGTGTAAACTGTACGTACACCTACGTGGTGTATGTTTTTTTTTTTCCTGTTAAACTAATTTGGGCTTAGTTACTGTGAAAGGCCAGCCAAAGCTACACACTTGTTTCTGTAGTCTACTACAGTTTTAAGCGTAATGTATAGTCCTCCTATCATAAATGTAAACTGTACGTACACCTACGTGATGTCCTTTATATTTTTCCTGTTAAAATAATTTGGGTCTAGTTACTGTGAAAGGCCAGCCAAAGCTACACACTTGGGAGTCTGCATTTAGGCATATTACACAATAGGGGTTTCCTTATTTATTACAAGTAGCTCCGAAGTCTGGCCTGAATCAGTTAGCACAGTCATGTCATATCGCTGACTAATTCACGCCATTCTTAGACTCTCTGGACTAAATTTCGCAGTATGAACCTTGCTAACAGATAGTCTGGGGGGGGGGGGGACACAGACCATTTTACTTCAATGTGTCTGGCACTGAGAGGTGCACAACACTAAACTGCTTCCTATCCCAAAGGGGGCATTTTCTTTGCATATAGCTTAGTTTTAGACAAGCTGTCTATGTTGGTGCATGGGTTTACTATTCTGAATCTGTTTGTGAAAAATTTCTCTGAACTCTAAAGTAATATTATGGAATTATAATGGACATTATCACAACTAGATTCCAACAGACACTGAATATAAGGTGTATGTGTAGGCCAGAAAGTGAGATAAGTGAGATACTTTTATTAAATGAATAGTCTGGGGATCCATCTATATGAGGTCACTAGTGTAACAGATGGACATAAATTTATTCAACAATATAAAACAGCAGTATTGCAATGTAAATAAATACAATAGACACGTTGGCCAGTGTTTGCGTTACATCTTATGAAATAAATTGCTGGAGGAGGATTTGGAGGATTTGGCGTTCATATAATTACATTTCTACACAATACAATCAAAAATGCTTTAAAGTGTGCCTGTCACACATATGACGTCAAAAGTTTAGATGAGACAGGATCTTAATGTTCAGACCCAACTGGTTGCTAGATAGAGTGGGTTGAAAAAAAGGGTGACTGAGCACATTTCTTCCCACTCTTTGTGTGTGCGACTAAGATGGTCCCATAGAGTTGCATTAAGAGTCTGTCTCAGGTACTTGTCACAGACCTGGGAGAGAACTTGCTTAGCATGCACTTCTCCTAGCTTCCTGAATGCTACATTTAGTAATCTAGAGCACAGAGTTGTGGTACTATATTCAGGAAGCACAGTGTGTGAGGATATTGTTTTTAGGTGGCACATTGTGTGGCATTTGAGGAAATTGCACAAAGTGATGAGCCTAAAATGGACACCAAACACTGCAGTGCAGTAGCATTCTGTAGCTGAATGTCATTCTGTATCTCATAGTAGATCCCCAGAAATGGGCAGCTGCCACTAATGGGTACACCTCAAACAATGCGGAAGTGCGGCTGAAACCTGGAATCGCCAGAACCTCTGGAGGCCATTGCCCTGCCATCCAATGATTCTTATAAATGGCAGCAAAACCATGTGCAACAGCAGCATCTGTGTAGACTTTTGGGGACTCAGCGTTAACCTCTGGCAGGAACATGGAGACTCCATTCCACTCACTGATATGATGGTGCCACATATGCAAATCCCCTAGAGCTTGGGGACCCAAACAAACCTGGCTGTTAGGGTTAGGGGCATCAGGAAGCAAAGCTAACAACTTGGAGACAAAAGACCTGCCTTGCGGAATAATGCGCATAGCAAATGCCAGCATGCCTAGTAAACTTTGTAGCTCTGCTTTAGTCGTAACCTGTGTCATTGCAAATTTGCATAAAGTATCCTCAATCCTAGCCAACTTTTCACCTGGCAGACTAGCCTGCATTTGCACTGTGTCCAGGACTATACCAAGAAACATGAGTCTGACTGTGGGACCCTCCTCCATTTTAGGGGACACTGGCACCCCTACAAAGCTGAATAGGGATCTCAAAGCTGTCAAACTGGAAGGACGTGCAGAGGAAGTTTCTAACATAAGGAAATCATCCAGATAGTGTATTACGTGTTTGAAACCTGCAACATTGACCAGGGCCCAGTGCAGGGCTTGAGCCAGCTGGTCAAATAACCACAGACTGCTTGTCGAGCCGAACGTGAGTTTCGTGGCAAAGTTGTACCTCTCCTGCCATTTCACACGCTTCCACAACTCTTGACACATAGGCAGCAACTTGAAGGCATCTGTGATATCTGCTTTTGCCAACCACATGCCTGCCCCCAACTGAAGAATAACCTGGATGGCATGGTCGATAGAGGAGTATTTCATGGAAAATTCTTTAGAAGGGATCAGGAAGTTGATACTGGGAACCGTGGAAGAAAATGGTGCAGATAAGTTGTAGATCATGTGTTTTTTTTTTATTATCGAACTACGCCAATTGGACTGATTCAAACAGGAAACAGGTCAATCATGTAACCTTTGTCCACCTTGTTGCGCAACAAATCTGACACCTCCTGAGGCTCCCTAATAGCTGAGAACACATTATTACATTCAAAACACAGCCTGCGGCAGTGCTACCAAACCCGTGTGAAAGCCTAGTCTGGACGCATTCAAGAGCCACTGCACCCAGTCCGGGTCCAGATCCTCAGCTAAAACTTGAGCCAGCACCTCCACCTGAACCCCGTCTAGTCACGCCTGTTACAACTTCTGGTAACATATGAAACTCGGGTGAGCCCTGTAGCAGAGGAAGCAAATGTGTAACAGCCTACAGTTTCTATAATTACAGTTGGACAAGTTGTAGTTGTTACAAATCTGGCTTTTTCCCAGATATTTCACTGAGCGCCCCAACTTGTCCACTGTAGGTGTGACTTTCTGACCAGGGGTAGGAGTTGAGGTGACACCTTTACTGGTACTCAGCTCCATAACGTGACTGGCATTGGAACACCAGGGTGCAGTGTGCGAGAGGGGCTGGCAAAGTGCACATGTCGGAGCTTTCAGGCCCGCGAAGTGCTTGCAAAACAGTTCCATGTTGATGACACTCCAGTCAGTTTTGTTGGCAGACTGACTAAATGCCACCGCTGCCTGTGCTGAAAATGACCTGTTGTAGTCATAGAAATATGATCCCCCATACTTGTATGCAAACTCAGACAACTTATATAGGCAGAGATCGAGTTATTTCCTTCTATCCGGTCTCGCAGAGCATACAACATCTCTATATAAGCTGAAAGCCATAACAAACTCTGTGATAGTTAACTTGTGGTTCAACCTGGCATCCTTGCTTTTAAACACAACAGATAGTTCCCCGCACACCACTGTCTTAGTCTCGGTGATATCTTATGTACTAATAAGCAAGGATGTCAGGTTCCCATCCTTCCTGTCAAGGATATCTTTTTGTATGGCTTCCGGAATAAAGTGTGCCAGAGTAATTGGGTGCCCCTGACACCCTACCTGTGCCTGAAGCCTGTGAAGTGGACGGGACCACTGCTACAACTGGAGATGGTGGTTCAGGTGACTGGTGTGAGTTGTCCTTCTCTACCGCCTCGACCCTTGCTTGTAGACTAGACAAGTAGGACATTATGGTGTTCATCATTATGTGGAGCTGAGCCAGGGATGTAGACATCTGTCCTGACACAACTTCCTGACTACGACTGGCCTCAGGTTCTGACATTAACAACTTATAAAGTTCTCCCTTTCTGGCTGATGCTCCTCCATCAGCCTAGGAATGGTCCATGCATGATAAGGCGGAGCGGCTTCACATTCTGAGCTCCTAACCAGGGTATCTGGAACAGGCAATGGTTCCTCAATGTCAGAGGCATTGGACATGGCTAAAGGATGTGTCAACCTGTCCAGGCCATAAAGGGTGCTGGGGAAAGAATAACAGAAAATGACCACCAGGCATCACACATCTGCAAAACATAAACCTACCAACCTGAAGCAACAACCAGGAAACACCCAGTATCTGCCTGAAAAAGAATAACACATCGTAAACACTACAGAAATGACAAACCGGGAGAGTCACGGAAAATGAGGTACCAATTCCAAGCTATGCCCCTGTGGCGTGTAGAAGCATGACAGGATAGAATGTCTCAATAGAAACTACCAAGATAAAGCACTGTGACAACAGTTTCGTGTGACCAAAAGAACAGAGTCAGTAACAACAACCATGAATAGGTCCCCTCCTGAAAGACGTGTCAGTTATTAGGGCTACAACCTACGCCTATGTGTACTGCCGATATGCTCCGAAATGTGTCAGTAGCAACATAGACCCAGCCCCCCCACCCCTCCCCTTTCCACACTCAGCCGCCTTCCCTGAAAAGCGTATCAGGGACCACCTTGAAAATAACCTGTGAGAAATGCTGCTTGAAGTGTCAGCTAACCACCTGTGACTAACCAAGCCCACACCCCTCTATACACAGATAACATACATTTATACCCACCTTGCTACAAGGCACCTTAAGCTTGATCAAAAGTGCTTGCAGAATCACCTGCTCCCCGCGCACTACCGCTGACTGGAAGTTCTGGAAGTGCTCTGACCTGGGGGGAGACGGCGTATTAATAGGCCATGCCCCTCCCACAAATTCAGCCTATACAAGCCTAACACACACACACATATATATATATATATATATATATATATATATAGAAAACAATGGCGCAGCACTCCAAAATTGCAAAAAAGTGTAAAAATGTATTCCTTCATGTCAAAATTCAAAGCGACGTTTCAGCTCCCCACTTACACATGACGCTGCCTCAGCCGTGCCGTCTTCCAACCTTGTGGTCGCGAGTTCTAGCCCTTTCCATGCTTGAAAAAAGCTCCAGTGGGGAGCTGAAACGTCGCTTTGAATTTTGACATGAAGGAATAAATTTTTACACTTTTTTGCAATTTTGGAGTGCTGCACCATTGTTTTCTATTACATGGACTTTGATCGAGTCAGGGCGCTGGCACCGGGCATCTAATGGTGAAGTAGTGCTGCATTGTTTTTGAATATATATATATATATATATATATATATATATATATATATATATATATAACCTTACATTTTAACCTGGGCTCAAGCCCTTATGCTGTTCATTATCCAGACTAGGCCAACACATACTGACCAACCATGTGCTAAGAGGACACTCATTTTCTGGGTGCATGGGGACATATGGACACGTCAAAAGCATCAGTCAGAGAATACCCATGATATACCTCTAACAGATACCTCTAACGAAAAGATGTAAACATAGGTGGGATTTTGCTAAGGCCTCACATGCAAATCTTTAGTCAAATCCCACGACCACAGGATATATATGATTCAGCCACCGCAGCGGCTGCCCCATGCTTTGAAATCTACATTAGCTCGAACTATAAATATTGTAGTAACTTTGGCACTTTTTTAAAACTGGTGCGACCGGCCTAAAAGGGCAAAAAGTAATATTTTTGCACAACTGAGAGCTTGTGCAAAAATTTCCAAATTTTCTACACCAAATCACTACTCTAAAGCCTTAAAGGACAACTGTAGTGGTACACATTTATATATGCCCGTGCCTCAAAAATAAACAAATTAAACTCATACATACCTTCCTACGAGCCCCCGTTGGTCCGGCACAGGCCTCACGGTCTGGCAGTGCTGACATCATTCCACTTCCTGGGGACGGGGACGCCGCAGAGCCGTCAGCGTATCACCTGTCGTAGCGATGTCCCGCCCCGGTCGGTGATAGGCTGAGCCCACTGTCATGTAAGGAGCTCTGGCCGGCTTCTTATATGACAGTGGGCTCAGCCTATCACAGGCCGGGGCGGGACATCGCTACGGACGGTGATACGCCCACGGCTCTGCGGCGTCCCCATCCCCAGGAAGTGGAATGATGTCAGCACTGCCGGACCGTGAGGCCTGTGCCGGACCAACGGGGGCTCGTAGGAAGGTATGTATGAGTTTATTTTGTTTATTTATGAGGCCCGGGCACGGGCATATATAAATGTGTACCACTACAGTTTTCCTTTAATAAATTCCACCCATAGAATACAGAATGAGCATTTCATCAAGTCATGTAGGTTAGGATTCAGAGAGAAGCATGTCTTTGCTGTAAAGTTCCCATCGATCATTCGGGGAATTTACAGATATGTCACTATTTTTTTTTCACAAGTGCTATAAACTTCTACTGTCTATAAATGGAAGAAGATGAATGTAAAGAATAATGTGCAATTTTCATGGGTGACCGATTCTTTTAGTTCTGTAGAATTTCAGATTTTTTTTATATTACTGACATATGAAAAGGAATAATGTCTACATAAGCTTTGAAATATCCATCCACTTTTCATTATGTACATCAGTTTTACAACTATATGATTTGTTGACAGCAAAAAGCAGCATGAAAGATTATAAACAGTTTCAGGACTTTACAGGAAGGAGGCCCACTATAGCAATCCAAATATATGTTGCAACTTGCATGTTTTTTTTTTTTTATTACATTTTGGAACAATGTGTTCAGTGTAAGTGTCTGTTTGCCTGTGATACCTATCCAAGTCTTTTCCTAGGACAAAGGCTGCAGTTATCAGCTGACTCTGCTCACACTGGATAATGTTCTGATCTAACCTTAGCATTGCTCCAAGTGTACCAGCTCCCTCTCGTCACTGACCCTAGTGGCTGCATAGCCTAGGCATATTTTATCAATATCACTGCTACAGAAATTCAAAAGGCATCTATTTATCACAATTCCAGAAACATGTTTACTTTTGCATCTTATACCAGAAGATACGTCAAAGAGGTTAAAGAGTCCAAATCCCAGACTCTTCTTTTCCTAAACATGTACATTAGAATGGAAAAAACAAATGGAGGTAGATCTGCCAAGAAAGCCTTGATCATGTCTGCCAGTCAGATGCTTTAGGGTCTGTTCACACAATAGAATTTCCGCTTGCGGAATTCAGCCTCAAATTAAAGCCCATAGACTTCTATGGGATTTCACACTCCCTTTCCCACTTTTGAATTTCCAATTGTGGAATTCCACTAGCAGAACATTCAGATGTGTGAATGGGAGTGCAGAACCCATAAAAGTCTACGAGCTTTAATTTGAGGCAGAATTCCGCAAGCTGAAATTCAGAAGTGTGAAAGGGACTGCAGAATCCCATAGAAGTCTATGGCCTTTAATTTGAGGCAGAATTCCGCAAGTGGAAATTCTACCATGTGAATAGACCCTTAATCAGTCTTAACTGCAAGGGCAATAACCGAATAACCACACAGCCTAAATGATTCTCACCTGCAAACTCCACTCTCTACAGCCTATGTGAGCTGTGCTCCAAGGATTTTCTTTATTTGAGCTTGCTGCTATCCTTAAAGGGGTATTCCAGGATTTTTTTTATTTGACTATGCTACAGGGGCTGTAAAGTTAGCGTAGTTCATAATATAATGTCTGTACCTTTGTGTGACAGTTTTTTCACAATTCTTCTGTGATTATTGCCCTAATATTTATTTTTAACAGCGTACAAAATTACTCATGTCTCGGGATTTCCCAGGTTGCAGTGTGTCGAGACCTGACATCACTAGTCAGGTGATCAGAGGGAGCCTGTCCTGCCTTAATCTTGCAACAGCTGTAGGCCCTCTCATTAGAAAACACTGTTTCAATGGGTGGGGTGGCTGATGTGTGGAAGGAGGGAAAGTGACCTCAAACTTTCATGCATGGAACTGTGGTATGTGTAGTTTAGAGAACGAAATCCTACAGAAAATACCCAGTTCTGTCAGGTAAGTACTAAAATCACCTTATGGTGGATAACCCCATCAACATTAAGAGAACAGAAAGTATATCAGATAGATTTATCTTATCTTTCTCTAAGCAGTAGCTAGATGGTTGGAACATTTTTAATGAAGACCATTTAGAAAGTTGCTTCCTTTTGCATTTAGGAAACAAATCAACAAAACAATAATTAGTGCAAAGGGGTCAATAGCCTTTGAATGGGCACTGTCACTTAAAAAAAAACTTTGACATGTTGTAAAGAAATGTAAAAAGATTTGATCAGTCAGGGTCTGAGTGCCTGGAACCTGACCAATCGCTAGAACAAGCTGGGGGAAGAGCGCGCTTAGTGAGACACTTACAATTTAAGTATATAGATTGTCTCAACCAGCCATGGTTTTCTTCCAGCTCTATCTAGCGATTGGTCAGGGTCTAGACACTCAGACCCCAACGAATCAAAACTTTTTATATGTTTCTAGGACATGTCAAAAGTTTTTTAAAGTGACAGGTACATTTTAAGCAAACACAAGGCACATTGCCATACCCTACAAAAGGTAAGATGGCAGGGCACCTTCTGTAATATCTGAGCTTTCTGGACTATACATGCTTTCATGAGCATCATTAGATACGAAAGGTTGGATGACCTTATAAAATGATAATATCTGCACTGTATCCACCTGTGTGTCCTAACGTTCTGGGAATTATTGTCTTTTACTGGTACATAATTACCATTTACTAAAGACATTACCAAAACTATTTCACAGCTTAAGAATATATGTAGGTCTGAAATGTTAGTTTACAGTTACTTCTTTTGAAGTCGCAACAGGTTCAACCATGTTATTGTTATAACACGAAGACTGTTTGGCAGTAACTACTAACTAAAGGTCGCTAACCAACAATTCAGATGTACAAAGGTCAGAATGTTGACTTGACTATTTCAGAGGAAAAAAGTCCTTTACTGTATTGCATCACACACTATGGCCAGTTTCAGAGGAAGATGATTAACCCAAGCATGTACATGGGAAGAAACCAATCACGGTAAACTCATAGAAACTCCCTGCAGGGCTGGACTCAAGCCTATTACCTAAGATGTTATCAGCATGTCACTCATGACACAGATAGAATGTCAGTCACACTATTGATATGCTTAATGTCTTTTATGCTTGTTTCCAATACTTGAACACAACATTCTTGCATCACCAGAATATACATCATTGCATGGGAGTATCCAGTTCACAAGGTTATCCTTTCATCCCAGGATAGACATATGAGTCACATGACATTCACAGCTGATAAGATGACTTCATGGCCAAGGCATGACCCTATAGTGTGAAGTCCCCTGGCCATCCTCATTAAATATGTTATTATTGCCAGAAGGTTTTATGTGCTGTATGTGGCAGGAACATGTGCTAACACATACACTGTCCCAATAGTGTATTATCAAGCGGAATGGGAATGTCTTCTGCCAGCAGATAATCAATGTGCTGGGAAATAAATATGTGAGCTAAACACATGATATTCTTACCAGTTTTTAGATATTATAAAGCTATGTCCAGTATATGAACCCTGTGGGACCAGCACAGCGCCAGTTATGTTCCAGTCTAATTCTCTGCTATTAATCTCTGGGTGTGTCACTCACCTCCTTAAATCTGTTCTACTTTTTCCTAAAATATTAGCACTAAATAAATGTCCTCATTCTGAAGGAAATATTAGCCTTAAATCCTAAGCTAAACAAACTTTATAGCATATTTATGGCAGTAAAAGAAAGTTAATTTGTATGCAACCATTTGTATTTTTCTTTAATTAGGCTACATTAACATGATAAGGCTAAACAGGGCCGCCATCGGGGGTTACAGCTGGTACTCCAGTAAGGGGCCCCATCTCCCAGGGGGGCCCCGGCCCCTGCTGCACCCCCATGCAGCAGCCCCAGCACAGAATACTGCTGTTTAAGCAGCAGCCTCCTGCTTTCACTGGCAGCTGCAAAATGCTTCCTGCCATCTGTCCTCTCTTCCCTGGATAAGGCTCTTACAGATGACAGCAGCACAATGGAGCGATAACTGCCGAACATCGGGCTGTGTATGGGAGGCAGAGGACCTTTGGTGATGTCATTACCATGTGATCAGTCACATGGGTGGGAGGAGCCTGACTACTATGCAATGGAGGCCCAGGAAGAAGTTCCTGTATAGGGGAATGTGTATTATGTGAAGGTAACCTATACTACATACTCACACACAAATTACTATGTCTGTGTTTTCCAAACAGTTTGCCTCCAGCTGTTACAAAACTACAACTCCCAGTATGCCCAGAAAGCCAACAGCTGTCTGGGCATGCTGGGAGTTGTAGTTTTGCAACAGCTGGAGATACATTGTTTGGAAAACACTGCACTATATAATTCCCACACACTGCATTTAACACACCCACCACATTTATTGATTTAAGAATCAATAAATAAATGTCCAAACTATTCCAATATAATGTTAATTATCCCACACGGTCAATGGCATAATTGTTTAAAAATACCAAAGTCCACAATTGCTAATTTTTAGTAATTTCATATACCATAAAAAAAAAAAAAAGTGATCGAAAAGTCGCATCAAAACAAAAATGGTACCAGTAAAAACTACAGATCAAAGCGCAAAAGATGAGCCCTCACACATCCCAGTATATGGAAAAATGGTAAAGTTATAGGGGTCAGAAGAGGATGATTTTAAGTATACTACTTTTTGTATAAACGGAAGCCCCCAAAAGTTGCAAAATGGCGTTTTTTTTTTTACTGTGTATTTCATGGTAGCATGATTGATGCCATTACAAAGTAAAATTGGTGGCACAAAAAGCAACAAGCCTCATATAGGTCTGAAAGTTGAAAATTAAAAGTATTTTGGCTCCAATACACAAGTGGTATAAATCTCATGGTCGCAGCCGTCACAATCATGACTGAGCCCCCTGTGACCGGCCACCACTGCTGCCACAATATCTGGCTGATCTGCCGGCAACTGTAACTGTAAGGGTAAAACTCCAAAACAAAGTACCTACACAAAACAAAAAAGTGTCCACATATCGCTAAAAGTTCATTTTGTTAATACCAACCAAATTAAAAACATGTATATGAGACATCAGGAGAAAACCACATTTAAGCACAGAGGCCACAACACACATGAAATTCAGAGATAATGGGGGAGATTTATCAAATCCTGTGCAGAGGGAAAGTGGAGCAGTTGCCCATAGCAACCAGATTGTTCCTTTTTTTTTTTTTTTTTTTTTAAAAGGCATCTGAAAAATTCAAGAAGCGATCTACAACTGCTCCACTTTCCCGCTGCACAGGATCTGATAATTCTTCCCCATTATCTCTGAATAAAGTGGCAGGGGGGGGGGGGGGGATCAGAGGGGGGGATAAAGTGGCAGGGGGGATCAGAGGGGGGGATAAAGTGGCAGGGGGTGGGATCAGAGGGGGGAATAAAGTGGCAGGGGGGATCAGAGAGTGGAAATAAAGTGGCATGGGAGGATCAGGGGGGGTAGCAAATGATATAGCACAGTGTGGAGTGGTTGAAATGGCACAGGAGGTTGATCAAGGGGGAGAATGCATGGGGATAGCAGCCCAATTTGTAATGCTGATACTGGTATCATGTTATACGTCGTAGGACGCGCAACGCGATATGTGCAATTGGCGGTACTGTGAGGGGTGTCCAGGGGGCCCAGGCCTGAGCTGTGTAAGGGGCCCCAAAATTTCTGATGGCAGCCCTGAGGCTAAACAGTTTCCTCTTACTGGGTGGGGTTGTTTACCCGATTGTAGTCCAGTTCAGTCCCCCTGCTCCCCAGAGGGACAGCTGATTCACACAGTGGATGATGTTTTAAGTGGAAGTCCCTTTCTGTTGGCAACTCTAAGACTCTCAATGTGAGTTTTACTGGGTTACATAGGGAAAGTGACTAATGCTCCATACATCAACTGCTATGTGAACCATCTGGTCACTTTGGAGAACAGTAAGTTTGGAACTAACATGTTAGCAGGAAAACAAAGTTTCCAGGGAAGAGGGTGAGCAGGGTGGGCATTATCAAAGTTCAGTCTTGTGGACCACAATATCCCCATTCGGATGGTAAAAGCAAAGTCTTGTAAGACCAACTTAGACATAAGAATAATTAAATTTGAAAACCAAGCTTAAGCCTGAAAATATAGTTCTATATTGCAGAGCTATAGGCACTTTAAGTGTTGACAGATGGTGTATCCACACAGAATACTTTCAAAATACTGCATACAATGGAACATGCCATAATATTTTTTCACTACATGAAATTGGAAGCATACAGCACAGTACAGGCCCATAGATGTGTCCCTTAGTGCCTTACTGCCCCTACACACTTATAGTGCTGAGTTAGTGCTCATTACATTAATTGTGCCCCCACATAGGTAGGGGTGTCTCCGTATTGTAAAAGTGCCACACAAAAAAAGTGAAGAAATTCAGACCATAGTCATATTCTTCTTGTTCTGTCTTAGTACAGAGAACATGGATATAGTTAAGAGCCACATAAAGTGGCATTTTTTTAAATTATGTAACTCCCTCCACACCCTTTTACAAAGTGAATGGTTTCACTAGGGCAACAACTCCCTCTGCAACCCTGCTAACTAAGCCTCTATTACTGCCCTAATAATTGACAGACAAAATCACAACCAACAAAAAACGTGGTCTCAAATGGCTGGAGGTGCTCAACCCCAAATGCAGTTGTGCATTTATACTGGGGGAGCAGATCCTGCCCTTGTAGTCCGTTGCTAGGGGCGATCCTCAGCATAAAAATGCATACAATGGAGGATGCCTGCAGCGGACTACAAGTGCCACAATAGAATCCTACACCAGATAGACAGTGTGGATGTGTAATAATTAGAATAATACAATACAGGAATATGGGTGCACTACTGTGGTGGATGTATACAATGACATTGGCTATCCCTCAACACTGATGTTAAAATTGAGACATTCGTCAGTGTATCCTTATATGAAGGACATACCAGAGCCCGCACACCAACGCCAAGGTTTCTCAAATGGCGCGGCCATTTGAGAAACCTTGGCGTTGGTGTGCGGGCTCTGGTATGTCCTTCATATAAGGATATACTGGCAAATGTCTCAATTTTAACATCAGTGTTGAGGGATAGCCAATGTCATTGTATACATCCACCACAGTAGTGCACCCATATTCCTGTATTGTATCAGACAAAATCACAAACAGGGTAATTGACTTCTATTGTGGTATTTTATTATATTATTATAAGAATATATAAAAGTATAATATTTCTTTATTACATTAAATCATCACTTTAATTTAATTTTTTTCCACAGAAACATTGCAACATGTTATTTATAGTGTTTATTATTATTTGGAGGACGGTATTATTATCCAATGCTCTACAACTTTACGGGCACATTACTTCATAACAACCAATAATTAATATAACTTCCAAGTGTGCTTAGTATTTAAAGGGGTACTCCGGCACTGTCACGCCCCCTCTCATAGGCTTGCATTGAGGGGGCGGAGCGTGATGTCACACGGGGGTGGAGCCGTGACGTCACAATGCTCCGGCCCCGTGACTGACAGTAAGCAGACCCGGAGCAAGCATGCTCCGGGGACTGATTTTAACGGGGTGTGGCGTGCTAGAATACGGGGGGTCCCCAGCGGCGGGGCCCCTGTGATCAGGCATCTTATCCCCTATCCTTTGGATAGGGGATAAGATGTCTAAGTGCCGGAGTAACCCTTTAAGTGGATATTGTATTCTTGGAGAAAAGAAAAATTAAAGCACAATAGTATAAATATAGTAAATACTGACAGGAGAGGGACTTATTGCCATTTTTTGTGGCTATTTATTGTATGAAATAAATATAATCTGCTTTCTAATAAGACGAAATGTGGCTTTAGTTGTGTAAATTTCTGCATATAGTTTTACTAACATATGGCTCAGTATTTTAAAGAAAATAGGTAAGCAGCTTTGCCTGTGGTCCATGCCTCCAGTTTCCAGCTTAGACTCTACTGCTAATGTGATAGAATTTTTTTTAACCCCCTCCCTCTCCTTCCTTGAGAAAGTCCTGTGTACGCCCCTGGGAAACCCACACAAACATGAAAAAAACATACAAAATCATTAATGGTGTGGCCCTTGGATTTGAATCAAGGACCTAATCCATCATGATGTCTTGCTGGTCATCAATAGACATGGACCCTTGTGTCTATTGTAAAATCCTGTCCTGAACATGCCCATCTGGATGACCTTAAAGGGGTACATCCGTGGAAAACTTGTTTTTTAACCCCTTAAGGACCCAGCCAATTTTCACTGTAGGACACGGCCATTTTTTGCACATCTGACCACTGTCACTTTAAACATTAATAACTCTGGGATGCTTTTACCTTTCATTCTGATTCTGAGACTGTTTTTTCGTGACATATTCTACTTTATGTTAGTGGTAAAATTTTGTCGATACTTGCATCATTTGTTGGTGAAAAATTCCAAAATTTGATGAAAAAATTTAAATTTTGCATTTTTTTTTACTTTGAAGCTCTCTGCTTATAAGGAAAATGAATATTCCAAATAAATTATATATTGATTCACATATACAATATGTCTAATTTATGTTTACATCATAAAGTTGACATGTTTTTACTTTTGGAAGACATCAGAGGGCTTCAAAGTATAGCAGCAATTTTCCAATTTTTCACAAAATTTAAAAAATCGAAATTTTTCAGGGACCAGTTCTGTTTTGAAGTGGATTTGAAGGGCCTTCTTATTAGAAATACCCCACAAATGACCCCATTATGAAAACTGCACCCCTCAAAGTATTCAAAATGACAATCAAAAGGTTTGTTAACCCTTTAGGTGTTTCACAGGAATAGCAGCAAATTGAAGGAGTAAATTCAAAATTTTCATTTTTTACACCGGCATGTTCTTGTAGACCCAGTTATTGAATTTTTACATGGGGTAAAAGGAGAGAAATCTTCCTAAAATGTGTAACCCAATTTCTCTTGAGTAAGAAAATTCCTCATATGTGTATGTCAAGTGTTCGGCGGGCGCAGTAGAGGGCTCAAAAGGGAAGGAGCGACAGTGGGATTTTGGAGAGTGAGTTTTTCTGAAATGGTTTTTGGGGGGCATGTCACATTTAGGAAGCCCCTATGGTGCCAGAACAGCAAAAAAAAAAACACATGGCATACTATTTTGGAAACTACAGCCCTCAAGGCACGTAACAAGGGGTCCAGTGAGCCTTAACACCCCAGAGGTGTTTGACGACTTTTCGTGAAAGTTGGATGTGTAAATGATTTTTTTTTCCCACGAAAATGCTAATTTTCCCTCAAATTGAAAATTTTTACAAGGGGTAATAGGACAAAATGCCCCCCAAAATTTGAAACTCCATCTCTTATGAGTATGGAAATACCCCATGTGTGGACGTCAAGTGCTCTGCTGGCGCACTACAATGCTCAGAAGAGAAGGAGCGCCATTGAGCTTTTGGGAAAAATTTTTTGGGAATGGAAGTCAGGGGCCATGTGCGTTTACAAAGCCCCCCGTGGTGCCAGAACAGTGGATCCCCCACACATGTGACCCTATTTTGGAAACTACGCCCCACACAGAATTTAATAAGGGGTGCAGTTAGTATTTACACCCCACTGGTGTTTGACAGATCTTTGGAACAGTGGGCTGTGCAAATGAAAAATTAAATTTTTCATTTTCACCGACCACTGTTCCAAAAATCTGCCAGACACCTGTGGGGTGTAAATGCTCACTGTACCCCTTATTACATTACGTGAGGGGTGTAGTTTCCAAAATGGGATCACATGTGGGTATTTATTTTTTTGCGTTTATGTCAGAACCGCTGTAAAATCGGCCACCCCTGTGCAAATTTAGGCCTCAAATGTACATGGTTCGCTCTCACTCCTGAGCCTTGTTGTGCGCCCACAGAGCATTTTACGCTCACATATGGGGTATTGCTGTACTGTGCTGAAATTGTGTTACAAATTTTGGGGGTCTTTTTTTCCTTTTAATGCTTGTGAAAATAAAAAGTATGGGGCAACACCAGCATGTTAGTGTAAATTTTTTTTATTTTTTTACACTAACAAGCTGGTGTAGCCCCCAAATTTTCCTTTTCATAATGGGTAAAAGGAGCAAAAGCCCCCCAAAATTTGTAGTGCAATTTCTCCCGAGTACGGAAATACCTCATATGTGGCCCTAAACTGTTTACTTGAAATACGACAGGGCTCCGAAGTGAGAGAGCTCCATGCGCATTTGAGGACTAAATTAGGGATTGCATAGGGGTGGACATAGGGGTATTCTACACCAGTGATTCCCAAACAGGGTGCCTTCAGCTGTTGCTAAATTTACAGCATGCCTGGACAGTCAGTGGCTGTCCGGAAATGCTGAGAGTTGTTGTTTTGCAACAGCTGGATGCTCTGTTTTGGAAACACTGCCATACAATACGTTTTTCATTTTTATTGGGGGGGGGGGGGGGGACAGTGTAAGGGGTGTATATGTAGTGTTTAACTCTTTATTATGTGTTAATGTAGTGTTTTTAGGGTACACTAGCACTGGCGTGTTACGGTGAGTTTCCCGCTAGGAGTTTATGCTGCGGTGAAAATTTGAAGCCCAAACTTGAAGCAGGAAACTTACTGTAAACCTGCCCGTGTGAATGTACCCTGTACGTTCACATGGGGGGGGCAAACCTCCAGCTGTTTCAAAATTACAACTCCCAGCATGTACTGACAGACCGTGCATGCTGGGATTTTTACTTTTGCAACAGCTGGTGACACACTGGTTGGAAAACCTTCAGTTAGGTTCTGTTACCTAACTCAGTATTTTCCAACCAGTTTGCCTCCAGCTGTTGCAAAACTACAACTCCCAGCATGTACTGATCGCCGAAGGGCATGCTGGGAAATGTAGTTATGCATTAGCTGGAGGTACGCAACTACAACTCCCAGCATGCCGAGACAGCTGTTTGCTGTTTGGGCATTCTGGGATTTGCAGTTTTGCAACATCTGGAGGGCTACAGTTTTGAGAACACTACAAAGTGATCTCCAAACTGTGGTCCTCCAGCTGTTGCAAAACTACAAATCCCAGCATGCCCAGACAGCAAACAGTTGTTTGGGCATGCTAGGAGTTGGAGTTTTGCAAGATCTGGAGGGCTACAGTTTAGGGACCACTATATAGTGGTCTCAAACTGTAGCCCTCCAGCTGTAGCAAAACTACATATTCCAGCATGCCCAAACAGCTGTCTGGGCATGCTGGGAGTTGTAGTTTTGCAACATCTGGAGGGCTACAGTTAGAGACCACTGTATAGTGGTCTCAAACTGTACCCTCCAGATGTTGCTTGGCAACTCACCGGCTTCCGTCGGATCCAGCCGCACGTCATCGCCGCCCGCCGATCTTCGCCGCCCGCAGCCTCCGTCGCCCCTCCCGGATGGGTAAGTGGATCTTCGGCGCCGATCCCCTTCGTTTCCCCGTCCTACCCCGCCTATTGTGGGTGGGCAGGATGGGGAAAACAAAAGTTAACCCCCCTGCCACCGATCTGCTATTGGTGGTCGCGTCTAGACCAACAATAGCAGGGATAGGAGGGTTGGCACCCCTGCCACCTCAGTCCTATCGCTTCAAGGGGATCCTGGGTGTCTTAGACAACTGCGATCCCCCTTATATTCCGGGTCACCGGGTCACTATAGACCCGTAATGACCCGTAATCGCGCAAATCGCAAGTGTGAATTCACTTATGATTTGCCGCGATCACCGACATGGGGGGGGTCTGATGAGCCCCCTGGGTGTTTGCACGGGATGCCTCCTGAAAGATTTCAGCAGGCATCCCGGTCCGATCCCCGCCCGGCAGGGGACGGAATTCTCCATGACGTACGCGTACGTCATGGGTTCTTAAGTACCAGGGTGTCATGACGTACGCATACATTAAGGGTCCTTAAGGGGTTAAAATCAACCGGTGCCAGAAAGTTGAACAGATTTGTAAATCACTTCTATTAAAAAATCTTAATCCTTCCAGTACTTTTTAAGGGCTGTATACTAAAGAGAAATCCAAAATAGAAATGCATTTCCTCTGATGTCATGACCACAGTGCTCTCTGCTGACCTCTGCTGTCCATTTTAGGAACTGTCCAGAGCAGGAGAAAATCCCCATAGCAAACATATGCTGCTCTGGACAGTTCCTAAAATGGACAACAGAGGTCAGCAGAGAGCACGGTGGTCATGACATCAGAGGAAATGCATTTCTTTTTTGGATTTCTCTTTAGTATACAGCCCCTAAAAAGTACTGGAAGGATTAAGATTTTTTTAATAGAAGTGATTTACAAATCTGTTTAACTTTCTGGCACCATTTGATTTAAAAAAAAAAAGTTTTCCACAGGAGTACCCCTTTAAAGTGTATGATCATTACATATTTTGATTGTTAGTAGTCAAATGTCTTTAGCCAGTTTAATGTGTTTCATTCTGGTCGAGGTCTTTTGACAAAACCTTTAGTGTGAGCCTTCAATAATAGTGTCATATAACACACATACAATGCTAACGTAGGTGGTACGTAAACATCATAAATTTGTCAGCAGATCCAGCCACTGTCAATAAGCCCCTGCTACATTTTAAGGGTACGTTCAAACATACGCAGATTTGATGCACAGGATTTTCTGCTGTAGATTTCAATGTAAACTAAATGACTGAGCACAGCTTCTAATCTGCAGTTACAAATCCTGCGCATTAAATCCTGTATGTGTGAACGTACAGGATCCTGTATGTGTGAACGTACCCTAAAGGAGAACTCTGGCAAAAATGTACTGATCCCCTATCCACAAGATAGGGGAAAAGTAGCTGATCGTGGGGGGTCCAACCACAGGGACCCCCTACGATGTCTGGAATGGGAGCCCGGCTCTCTCAGTGAGAAGCAGGTGTCTACCAATAGATGGCACACGCGTTATTAATTTCTATGGGAGCGCCAATGATGCCCAAGTGCTGTACTCGGGTCTTTTTGGCACTCCCATAGAAATGAATATAGCATGTGCCAGCTGCAGCATGTGCTCCTCACTGAGCGCAGGGTCCTGTCCTGAAGATTGAGGGGGGTGCCAGTGGTCAGATCCCCCGCGATCAGCTGCTTTTCCCTGATCCACAGGATAGGGGATAAGTTCATTTCCGTCGAAGATCTCTTTAATGCCATTATTTAGAATTAGAGATGAGCGAATTTACAGTAAATTCGATTCGTCATGAACTTCTCGGCTCGGCAGTTGATGACTTATCCTGCATAAATTAGTTCAGTTTTCAGGTGCTCCCGTGGGCTGGAAAAGGTGGATACAGTCCTAGGAGACTCTTTCCTAGGACTGTATCCACCTTTTCCAGCCCACTGGAGCACCTGAAAGCTGAACTAATTTATGCAGGATAAGTCATCAACTGCCGAGCCGAGAAGTTCGTGACAAATCGAATTTACTGTAAATTCGCTCATCTCTATTTAGAATGTTATATGAAGGAAAATAGTACTATATAAATATGCATAATTATATATAATACATAAACATATTGTTAAAAAATGTTGACTGATAAAGGGTGAACAATACATGCATAAGTATTCCTCCAATAATAGTTCAGGATCCTTTCAGGGTTCAGACAAGAAAGGCTGCAGCAGACATGGGCTATTACCACCGTGAATAAGGTTTCTTGTAACCACTAAGAGTGCAGTCAAAATATGTTTTTAGGATGTTCCGTCAGATCAGGATGTAATAGAGGTCACAAACCTCTCTGCCAATAATGAGGTTGCAAGGCTCCTTCGTTTGGTAAACTCTTCTTTTTTTTTTAAGTTTAGTTTTTTCCACAGATAAAACATTCCATGTTCCTGGATACAGCAGTAATATAAGTCAGACACTGGCAGCTATTCAGGCAATGGGGTGGGTGTATCCCTGCTCTGGAAAGTAAATTACAAGCTCCTTCATTATAACTGGGGATAAGTTACAACATTTCTTATATTAACCCAGTTACACATTTTTAAATTATTGGACATGATCTAGGTATGAAAACTTTTGAACTTTACATCAGAAATATAATCTGAAAAAATAAGTACTATACAGAAGAAAATTACTTCTACTACTACAACTACTACTACTATTACTACTAATAATAATCTATATATATATATACTAGCTGAGTACCCGGCGTTACTGTTTTTTTTCTTCCTAATCCTTATTGGGGAGGAAAATCAACAAAGGAGGAAGCTTTTGACTTCATATCCCATCCCCATATATTGTTGTCATATCACGTCCCCATATCCCGTCCTCATATCCCATCCTCATATCTCGACTTCATATCCCATCCTCATATCCCAACCTCATATCCCGTCTTCATATCCCATCCTCATATCCCAACCTCATATCCCGTCCTCATATCCCGACTTCATATCCCATCCTCATATCCCAACCTCATATCCCGTCCTCATATCCTGACCTCATATCCCGTCCTCATATCCCAACCTCATATGCTGTCCTCATGTCCCATCCTCCTATCCCGACCTCATATCCCGTTCTCATACACCATCCTCATGTCCCGTCCTCATGTCCCGACCTCATATCCCGACCTCACATCCTGTCCTCATATACCAACCTCATATCCCGTCCTCATATGCTGTTCTCAAATCCCGTCCTTATGTTCCATCCTCATATCCTGTCCTCAGGTGGGACTGATTTGTGATGAAGATATTGTAAGCTGAAAATAGAAGGAGACGTGGCTTTATGGGACTGGCGTGATTTGCAAGCCAGACCGATGCACAAAAAGGGTAGAGAATAAAAGGGGTGGGGCAGTGGGCATGTCTTTGTGAGATGGGGTGGGGCTTGCAAGCCAGACTGACGAATTCACCAGGAGATGCAGAGTGGAGCTTGTGGAATAAGGTACTGGAAGTCCCATATGCTTGCATGGGACTTGAAACAAAAATACATCTTTTATATAAGGGTACAGGTAAGGGTGAACGTAACTATCATATATATATCTTATATTTTTATTTGACATATAAGTAATATTTATACAAGGTATTATTAAGATAACTCCAGCCTACGGAAGTTATGCGGGAACATACATTTCCCGTAGATTTGCATGGGACTTTAACCCCTTAAGGACCAGGCCATTTTACACCTTAAGGACCGGAGCGTTTTTTGCAATTCTGACCACTGTCACTTTAAACATTAATAACTCTGGAATGCTTTTAGTTATCATTCTGATTCCGAGATTGTTTTTTCGTGACATATTCTACTTTAACTTAGTGGTAAAATTTTATGGTAACTTGCATCCTTTCTTGGTGAAAAATCCCCAAATTTGATGAAAAAAATGAAAATTTTGCATTTTTCTAACTTTGAAGCTCTCTGCTTGTAAGGAAAATGGATATTCAAAATATATTTTTTCTGGGTTCACATATACAATATGTCTACTTTATGTTTGCATCATAAAATTTATGAGTTTTTACTTTTGGAAGACACCAGAGGGCTTCAAAGTTCAGCAGCAATTTTGAAATTTTTCACAAAATTTTCAAACTCACTATTTTTCAGGGACCAGTTCAGTTTTCAAGTGGATTTGAAGGGTCTTCATATTAGAAATACCCCATAAAAGACCCCATTATAAAAACTACACCCCCCAAAGTATTCAAAATGACATTCAGTAAGTGTATTAACCCTTTAGGTGTTTCACAGGAATAGCAGCAAAGTGAAGGAGAAAATTCAAAATCTTCATTTTTTACACTCGCATGTTCTTGTAGACCCAATTTTTGAATTTTTGCAAGGGGTAAAAAGAGTAAATTTTTACTTTTATTTGAAACCCAATTTCTCTCGAGTAAGCACATACCTCATATGTCTATGTTAATTTTTCAGCGGGCGCAGTAGAGGGCTCAGAAGGGAAGGAGCGACAAATGATTTTTGGGGGGCATGCCGCATTTAGGAAGCCCCTATGGTGCCAGGACAGCAAAAAAAAAACACATGGCATACCATTTTGGAAACTAGACCCCTCAGGGAACATAACAAGGGGTAAAGTGAACCTTAATACCCTACAGGTGATTCACGACTTTTGCATATGTAAAAAAAAAATATATATTTTTTACCTAAAATTCTTGGTTTCCCAAAAATTTTACATTTTTAAAAAGGGTAATAGCAGAAAATACCCCACAAAATTTGAAGCCCAATTTCTCCCGATACAGAAAACACCTTGCATGGGGGTGAAAAGTGCTCTGCTGGCGCACTACAGGTCTCAGAAGAGAAGGAGTCACATTTGGCTTTTTTGAAGGAAATTTTGCTCTGGGGGCATGCCGCATTTAGGAAGCCCCTATGGTGCCAGAACAGCAAAAAAAAACACATGGCATACCATTTTGGAAACTAGACCCCTCGGGGAACGTAACAAGGGGTAATGTGAACCTTAATGCCCTACAGGTGTTTCCCGACTTTTGCATATGTAAAAAAAAAAATTTTTTTTTTACCTAAAATGCTTGTTTTCCCAAAATGTTTACATTTTTAAAAAGGGTAATAGCGGAAAATACCCCCCAAAATTTGAAGCCCAATTTCTCCCGATTCAGAAAACACCCCATATGGGGGTGAAAAGTGCTCTGCTGGCGCACTACAGGTCTCAGAAGAGAAGGAGTCACATTTGGCTTTTTGAAAGCGAATTTTGCTCTGGGGGCATGCCACATTTAGGAAGCCCCTATGGTGCCAGGACAGCAAAAAAAAAAAAAACACATGGCATACCATTTTGGAAACTAGACCCCTCGGGGAACGTAACAAGGGGTAGTTTGAACCCATGCTGGGTCTTGTAGTTATGCAACAGCTGGAGGCATACTACTTTGGCTGGGGATGCTGGGGATTATAGTTATGCAACAGCTGGAGACACACTGGTTTGCTACTTAACTCAGTGTGCCTTCAGCTGTTGCAAAACGACAACTCTCAGCAGTCACCGACAGCCAGCGGGCATGCTGGGAGTTGTAGTTATGCAACCACCAGATGCACCACTACAACTCCCAGCATGCACTTTAACTGATTGTGCAAGCTGGGAGTTGTAGTTACACAACAGCTGAAGGTACACTTTTCCATAGAAAGAATGTGCCTCCAGCTGTTGCAAAACTACAAGTCCAAGCATGCCCATAAGGGAATGCTGGGAGTTGTGGTGGTCTGCCTCCTGCTGTTGCATAACTACAGCTCCCAGCATGCCCTTTTTGCATGCTGGGAGCTGTTGCTAAGCAACAGCAGGAGGCTGTCACTCAACTCCAACGATCCTCGCCGCACAGGTCAGTCTCTCGTCGTCTCCGCCGCCGCCGCTGCTCCTGGGGCCCCGATCCCAACAGGGGCGCCGGGGATCGGGGTCCCCAGCACCCGGGGTGCACGTCCCGCACCCGCTCACGTCCTCCGGAAGAGGGGCGGAGTGGGTTGCGGGAGTGACACCCGCAGCAGGCGCCCTGATTGGTCGGCCGGTAATCCGGCCGACGAATCAGGGCGATCGTGAGGTGGCACCAGTGCCACCTCACCCCTGCTGGCTCTGGCTGTTCGGGGCCCCGATCAGCCAATAATTCCGGGTCACTGGGTCACTGGAGACCCGATTGACCCGGAATCCGCCGCAGATCGCTGGACTGAATTGTCCAGCGATCTGCGGCCATCGCCGACATGGGGGGTCATCATGACCCCCCTGGGCGATATGCCCCGATGCCTGCTGAACGATTTCAGCAGGCATCGGGCACCGGCTCCGCTCCAGATGGTTGCGGGGAGCCGGTAAAACACATGACGTTCTCATACGTCATGTGTCCTTAAGGACTCGGAAATGGAGACGTATGAGAACGTCATGTGTCCTTAAGGGGTTAAACAAAAACCCTGTCCCTCACAAATGGGGGTAGTTAAGGGTTAAATTAACTATCCTATATTTTAAGGGGACATATAAGTAACATGTGACCAAGTATTATCGAAATATCTCTAGCCATTTGGAAGTTATGCAGTAACATAGATTTCCAAAAGACTTGTATGGGACTTTAAACACAAACCCCAACCCAGGCAAATGGGGGTGAGTAAGGGTTAAATTACCTATCTTATGTTTGCTGTTGACATATAAGTAACATGTGTGCCAAGTTTCATGTTAATATCTTTAGGCGTTTGGACGTGATGCTGGAACATACACACACACACACACACACACACACTTTGAGTTTTATATATATACTAGCTAAGTACCCGTTGTTGCCCGGTTTTTCCTTCCTAATCCTTGTTGTGGAGAAAAATCAACAGAGGAAGCTTTTGACTTCATATCCTGTCCTCATATATTGTTGCCATATCCCACCCCCATATCTCGTCCTCATACCCCACCCTCCTATCTAGACCTCCTATCCCGACCTCCTATCCCAACCTCCTATCCCGACCCGTAATATGTGTACCAGGTATTGAAATATCTCTAGCCGTATGGAAGTTATGTGGGAACATACATTTCCCTTAGATTTGCATGGGACTATAAACAAAAACCCCAACCCTCACAAATGGGGGTAGTTAAGGGTTAAATTAACTATCCTATATTTTAAGTGGACATATAAGTAACATGTGACCAAGAATTATCGAAATATCTCCAGCCGTTTGGAAGTTATGCAGTAACCCCGACCCTGGCAAATGGGGGTGAGTAAGGGTTAAATCACCTATCGTATGTTTGTTGTTGACATATAAGTAACATGTGTGCCAAGTTTCATGTTAATATCTTTAGACGTTTGGACGTTATTGTGGAACATACATACACACATTGGTGGGAATTTATCATTGTATATAGAGCTGTTTTGTATCTATTTTTTTGCGAAAAATTTGCGCAAGTGTTTTTTTGAGTCTTTTTTTTTGCGCACATTTTGATAGAATTTTTCATCCCCTTGTCTACGGTTAAGTTTACCATAGAGAACTTTCTACTGTAGAATTGAATTTACTAATATTTTTTTTTTTTTTTGCGCAAACAGCATTTTCTTGCGCAAATATACACCACCTCGGAGGACACGTACCAAAGTGTCTATTTTGACACAGTAAGTACTGCTACTCCCATCATGGACAGACTCAACCCATGATGGGAGTTGTAGTCCAGGGGCTGAGGTGCAGATCGCAGCAGGTCATTATCCACAGACCCATTGCGATCCGCATTTATTAACTGTAAAAGCCGGTGGTGCATGCGGCTGCACCGCGCTGCACGCTGCTCCTGTATACACTGTCATAATTCATAATCCCCGCTGCCGGAACACGAGAGCTCTGATTGGTCAATAGCTATTAACCAATCAGAGCTCCCCTCACCCGGCGGGGATTAGGAATTATAAGAACTGTATATAGGAGCCCAAGGCAGCGCAGTGTAGACGCATGTACCGCAGGCTTGTATAGTTAATAAATGCGGATCGCAGGAGAGTGATCTGCAGTGATCTGCCCCTCTGCCCTTGGACTACTACTCCTATCATGAGACAGAGTCTGTCCCATGATGGGAGTAGTTGTAGTACCGCAGCGCTGCAGAGGGATGGCACTTGCACATCCCCCGGCTGCGGGACTTTTAGGACTACTACTCCCATCATGGACAGACTCTGCCCATGATGGGAGTTGTAGTCCAGGGGTTGAGGTGCAGATCACATCGGGTCATTCTGCAGAGACCCGCTGCGATCCGCATTTATTAAAGGGGTATTCCAGGCCAAAACTTTTTTTTATATATATATCAACTGGCTCCGGAAAGTTAAACAGATTTGTAAATTACTTCTATTAAAAAATCTTAATCCTTCCAATAGTTATTAGCTTCTGAAGTTGAGTTTTTTTTTTTGTCTAACTGCTCAATGATGATGTCACGTCCCGGGAGCTGTGCAGTTCCTATGGGTACATTCTTCCATCATGCACAGCTCCCGAGACGTGACATCATCATTGAGCAGTTAGACAGAA
Organism: Hyla sarda; assembly: GCF_029499605.1. NCBI lineage: Eukaryota > Metazoa > Chordata > Amphibia > Anura > Hylidae > Hyla > Hyla sarda. Next base: position 83,535,756 of record NC_079196.1, on the reverse strand, counting down.
AAAAAAAACAACTCAATTTCAGAAGCTAATAACTATTGGAAGGATTAAGATTTTTTACTAGAAGTAATATACAAATCTGTTTAACTTTCCGGAGCCAGTTGATATCTATAAAAAAGATTTTGCCTGGAATACCCCTTTAAGATAACAAGCCAGCGATACATGCGTTTACACTCTGCTCCCACCAGCTTCTATATATATTGTCATAATTCCTAATCCCCGCTGCCGGGGAGCTCTGATTGGTCAATAGCTACTCACCAATCAGAGCTCCCTTGTTCCGGCAGGGATTATGAATAATACAGTGTATATACAAGCTGGCGGGCAGCGCGATGAAGACACATGTAAGGCCGGCTTGTGTAATTAATAAATGCGGATCGCAACAGATGTCCAGAGAATGATCTGCTGCGATCCACATTTAAGTTAAAAAGCCGATGGTACATGCAGCTACACTGCTCTCCTGTGCTCCTATATACACTGACATTATTCATAATCGCAGCTGGGAGAGGGGAGCTCTGATTGGTCAATAGCTATCCACCAATCAGAGCTCCCGTGCTCCGGTGGCGGGGATTATGAATTTTGTCAGTGTATACAGGAGCGCAGTGTAGCTGCATGTACCGCCGGCTTTTTAATTTAAACGTGGATCACAGCATATCATTCTCTGGAAATCTGTTGTGATCCACATTTATTAACTATACAAGCCGGCCTTACATGTGTCTACATCGCTCTCCCCGACGGCTCCTATATACACTGTCATAATACATAATCCCTGCCACCGGAACACGGGAGCTCTGATTGGTGGATAGCTATTGACCAATCAGAGCACCCCTCTCCCGGCGGGCATTATGAATTATGTCAGTGTATATAGGAGCACAGGAGCGCAGTGTAGCTGCATGTATACCGCCGGCTTTTTAACTTAAATGTGGATCACAGCAGATCATTCTCTGGAGATCTGTTGTGATCCACATTTATTAACTATACAACCCGGCCTCACATGCGTCTATACTGCACTGCCGTCGGCTTCTATATACATTGTAATAATTCATAATCCCCGCCGGAACACGGGAGCTCTGATTCGTGGATAGCTATTGACCTATCAGAGCTCCCCTCTCCCTACGGCGGGGATTATGAATTATTGCAGTGTACATAGAAGCCGGCGGCAGCGCAGTGTAGATGCATGTGCTGCTGGCTTGTTAACTTAAATGCGGATCGCAGCGGGTCTCTGCAGAATGACCCGGTGTGATCTGCACCTCAGCCCCTGGACTAGAACTCCCATCATGGGCAGAGTCTGTCCATGATGGGAGTAGTAGTCCTAAAAGTCCTGCAGCCGGTGGATGTGCAAGTGCCATCCCTCAGCAGCGCTGCGGTACTACAACTACTCCCATCATGGGACAGGCTCTGTCCCATGATAGGAGAAGTTGTCCAAGGGCAGAGGGACAGATCCCTATTCACAATATGCATTTTGCATAATGGAAACAGAGCCTTTCTGGCAGTGTGTTCCCAAACAGGGAGACTCCAGCTGTTGCTTAACTACAGCCCCCCCCCATGATGGGAGTTGTAGTTTAGTAACAATTGGAGGCTCCCTGTTTATGAACTCGCTGCATTATGTGCGCTCTTCCCAGGGGAGAGCAAAAAAATCTATTAACCCATATTTCTTGTTTTTCTTTTATTCTCATTTCAGGACTACGTCAGATTCGGTGGACTGCAATGATGACCAGCGTTTATTTTTTATTTCAATAAAATGGTTAACGAGGGCTGTGGGGGAGTATTTTTTTTAAATAAAATTTTTTCTTCAATGTGTCTTGTTTTTTATAATAGAATTTTCAGGGTTAGTAGTGGAAGCTGTCTTATAGACGGAGTCCATTACTAAGCTGGAGCTTAGCGTTAGTCCCAAAATCAGCTAACGCTAACCTCCGATTATTACCCTGCTACCCACCGCCACAGGGGTGTTGGGAAGAGCCAGTACCAACAGGCCTGGAGCATCAAAAATGGCTCTCCTGGGCCTAGGCGGTAACAGGCTGGCGTTATTTAGGCTGGAGAGGGCCAGTAACAATGGTCCTCACCCACCCTGGTAACATCAGGCTGTTGTTGCTTGGTTGGTATCTGGCTGATAGGGGGAACCCTATGCGTTTTTTTTTTATATAAAAAAAATGTGTGGTTCCCTCATTTTTTCAGTATCAGCCAGATGCCAACCAAGCAGCAACAGTCTGACGCTACCAGGGTGGGTGAGGACCATTTTTACTGGCCCTCCCCAGCCTAAATAATGCCAGCCTGTTACCGCCAAGGCCCAGGAGCGCCATTTCCAGCCTGTTGGTACCAGCTCTTCCCGGAACCCCTGTGGCGGTGGGTACCGGGGTAATAATTGGGGTTTAACCCTAGCTGTTTTGGGGCTAACGCTAAGACCCAGCTTAGTAATTGATTCCGTCTACAAGACGCCTTCCACTACTAAGCCTGAAAATTCAATTATAAAAAAAACGCAACACATTGGAAAAAAAATGTGTTTAAAAAAACACTCCCCCCACAGCCCTGGTTAACCCTTTTCTTTCTTATAAAAAAAAAAACGCTGTTCATCGTCGCAATCCACAAAATCTGGCATAGTCCTCCGTATTTATGTATCGAAATTTCGAAGAAAAAAAAACCTCAATGGAATCTGACCTCAAAGCAATAGAACAAAATCCCTACATCCACTTTACCTGTGAGGTAGAGAAGGAGTGTACGGTAGAGCGAGGGGGGGGGGGGGCGTTTCTATATTTGCACAAGATTTATCAAAGGAGTATACAGCCCTAGTGAATTCTGAGCAAGAGTGTACAATAAACAAGCAGTGTAAAGGGGTAGAACTGTGTCTACAATAGACAAATAATGATAAATCTCCCCCATTGAGTTTTATATATACTGATATATATATATATATATATATATATATATATATATATATTACTGCTCCTACAGTGAGTATCAAAAGTTTGGGCACCCCAGGTAAACATTTGTATTAATGTGCATAAAGAAGCCAAGGAAAGATGGAAAAATCTTCAAAAGGCATCAAATTACAGATTAGACATTCTTATAATATGCTTACAAGAACCCATGGTGCTGATGGTTGGGGCAAGGTCAGATGAGTCTGGGCATTTAAAACCTTTTAAATTGACATCATCTGGTCTTCCCAGATGATGATTGAGAACAATCCATGACACTGGCAGGTCTCAGCTTTGCAAAGCGGGCAGTACAAGATATTAAATCTGCAGGGTGCCCAAACAATGCAGATGCAATTTTTTTGTTTTCTGTTATTTTGAAAGTGTAAATCATAGAAATACAATCTAACTTTTTTGACATATTATAAGAATGTCTAATCTGTAATTTGATGCCATTTGGAGATTTTTCCATCTTTCCTTGGCTTCTTTATGCACATTAATAATTTTTTTTTACCTGGGGTACCCAAACTTTTGATCCCCACTGTATGGATTACATACTCGTAGTATGGGAGGTATCACAAGAGAGCTTTACAGACTTTGTAAGATTTATCAAAGGATTTAGACTGGTTTTTCTTGTCTAAATTTGTCGCACAGAAAGTCGCAGTCTAAATATGTGCGACTTTTCTGCGACTTTTGCTCTAGAGGATTTTTAGAACATGATGCATGCAAGTCTATTTTAGACGGAAATGCATTGGAAAATGCATTGGTGCTGAATTTATCAAAAGCGACTTTTCACCGACAAGTCGCATAGGCTGAAAGTACGGCGAAATGTCAGACCATGTTGGAGCAGGTTTAAATATAGACTAAAGCATAGATCATGCAGTCTGTGCACAGAATTTATCAAGAGCTGTGCGCCATTTGATAAATTAGGTGCACAATAGACCAGACTAACCCTCTGTAGTTTGGTCTATATTGATGCGGGACGTAGACAACTTTGATAAATATCCCCCAAAGTGTCCTATTTGAATAAGGAAAATAAAATTAACATGGCATTCACTAGTGTGTATGGTGACAAAAGTTTGGAATTTTGTTTACCTGTGTCTTTTTGTTCAAGATGATCAATTGAAATCGCACGGCTTTAGGAAGAAGCTGTCTAAGAATGCATTATTGCACTATAAAAATTCACACACTGTGCATGTAAAAAATGGGATCCCATTTAGCCAACTCTTGAGGTTAAAAAGGAACAACAGTGAACAGAGTGATTATAGGGAACAAGCAGAAGGGTTATTAGCTAGATTAAGAACCTGTCAGTATCCGGAGAAGATGTTGAAACAAGCATATTGCAGAGCCAACTCAAAGGAAAGGGAGAGTCTAATTTTTGGCACTAAGCCCGTTACTAAGGACGATAACAGCAAGAGAAGATTTACCTTTGCTTTCAAAAATAGTCCTATGAATGATACAGTGAGAGCTGCTATAACTAGCAACTGGCATTTATTGTTATCAGATCCTGATATAGCTGAGACTGCTGCTTATAGGCCGAAAAATATCACCATTGCGGAATTCCTAAAAAAACACAAAAATCTGAGACAGAAAAAGATGGAAGATAATTGGTTAACCATAACCACAAATTTCTCGAAAGGGAATAAGAAATGTGGCTTCTGTCCCCAATGTAAATTTAACTCCAACCCTACCAGTGGCACTCTGGGAGGATTTGAATATTCTGTAAAGGAACTTATAACGTGTCGAAGTGCATATGTGGTTTACTTTATGATTTGCAGCTGCCAAAAATTCTACATTGGAAAGACGGAGAGACAACTAAGAATACGAGAACATATGTACTCTGTGAGAAGGTGAGGTGGATTGCTGAAGTTTGTCCAACATATGCAAGAAATACACAGAAGTGACTGTTCTCATTTGAAATTTGGGGGTTTGGAATTGATAGGTAGAGGTACCAGTAGGATAGATCAGAGCCGGCTTTTACCACAAACTGCCTGTTGGATTTTACGGTTAGATGCACAGGGCCCCTTAGGGTTAAATGACAGGCTCGACCTATCCTCATTCCTGTGAACCATAACAAGTGTTAAATGAAAGTATCCTAAAGTCCTGCTTACTGATTAATTATCCACTATGAAGATGATGTGTTTTGCTTTGTTTTTCTTACCTTTGTTTATCTACAATCACATCGCGGGATCACATGATCACTATGCTGCACTATTTTACTGCACAGCGCGATGACGTAAACGAGGCCGGGAGAAGCGCATCTTTGTGTGTGAAACCGCCGGCAGTCGCCTCTAAGCGCCCCACACTACCTTGCCAGCCCGCCTGGAGGAACAGTCCGAGATGGGAGTCAAGTCTGTTTCTTTTAATACAATGACAGTATTATTAGGCACTAATAGCAGGTGACTATGGTTTTTAGTGCTCAGCCTAACATGCCCCTGTTAGCTTTAGAGTTGTTGTACACCCAACTGCAGCAGTACAGAATCGCTGTGTAGTAGAGCACAGTACAGTATTATTAGGCAATAACAGCAGGTGACAATGGCTTTTAGTGTTCAGCCTAACAGGTCCCTATAAGCTTTAGAGTTGCTGTACACCCCACTGCAACAGTACAGAATTGCTGTGTAGTTGAGCCCAGTACAGTATTATGCACGAATAGCAGGTGACAATGGCTTTTAGTGCTCAGCCTAACTGGCCCCTATAAGCTTTAGAGTTGCTGTACACCACACTGCAGCAGTGGAGTCACTGTGTATTACACCCAAAAGTGTACTTTCTCTCTCTCTCCCTTCCCTGTCAGTGCTTTTCTGCAGTGATTTGGGCTTGTGCTGAATCGTTGATGTCAAGCTGTTTTTCTGTGCAACACACACACTGCTCTATTTCTCCTTGCAATATAAACGCTCTCTCTGAAATAAAACACTGGAATGGCTGGCCGCAAGATGGCTGCCGATTATATAGGGCTGTAACATCACAGGGTGGCTGGCTGCTGATAGGCTGCATGCTGTATGTGATTGAGGGTCAACCCACCTACCCGCCTTCCCAGCATTCCTTTCCCCATGCCCTCACATGTGGATCTGCCATTTTAGATGCACTGGAGCCTGGATCACACTAAATGGAGTTTAATGAAGCGATTCATTTAATCAAATCGCGGTGATATTAGGATTCGTTACAAATCAAATTTTTCCTGAAATTCCTATCGAATTCGGATTCATCAGATTCGATTTGCTCATCCCTACATGTTACTTATATGTCAACTAAAAATAAAGGATAGTTAATTTAACCCTAACCTACCCTCATTTGCGAGGGTCGGGGTTTTTGTTTAAAGTCCAATGCAAATCTGTGGGAAATACATGTATATGTTCCAGCATAACTTCCAAACTGATGGAGATATTTTGATAACACTTGGTCACATGTTACTTATATGTCAAATAAAAATATATAATAGTTAAATTAACCCCTAACCTACCCACATATGTGAAGGATGGCGTTATTTTTTCAAGTCCCATACAAGTATATAGGACTTCTGGTGCCTTACTCCACAAGCTCTGCTATGCATCTCCTGGTGAATATGTCAGTCCTGCTGGCAAGCTCCACATTCCATGCCCCATATTGCAAAGACACAACCAGCCTTTAACCACTTAAGGACCTAGGGCGTATGGATACGCCTTGACATCCTGGTACTTAAGGACCCAGGGCGTATCCATACGCCCGTGGGAATTTCGGTCCCTGCCGCGCGCCTTGTGGGATTGGACCGGGGTGACTGCTGATATCTATCAGCAGGCATCCCGCGCAAATGCCCAGGGGGGTCATCAGACCCCCCCATGTCGGCGATCTGCGCAAATCGCGAGTGAATTCACACTTGCGATTTGCGCCGATTCCGGGTCATACGGGTCTATGGTGACCCGGTGACCTGGAATATAAGGGGGATCGCGGTTGTCTAAGACACCTACAATCCCCCTGAAGGGATACGAGTGAGGTGGCAGGGGTGCCACCCCGCCTATCCCGGCTATTGGTCTGCTATTGATCGTCAGAAGCGACGACCAATAACAGATCGGGGGCGGGGGGGTTAACTTTCGTTTTCCCCGTCCTGCCCACCCACAATAGGCCGGGCAGAACGGAGAAACCGAAGAGGACCAAACGCCGACGTCCACTTACCCGTCCGGAGGTAGCGGGCGACTGTGATCGGCGGGCGGCATGACGTGCGTCAGAAGAGGACGGCTCCCGGGATCCTACGGAAGCCGTTAAGTTGATCTGGAGGCCTACAGTCTGAGACTGTGGTCTCTAAACTTTAGCCCTCCAGATGTTGCAAAACTACAACTCCCAGCATGCCCAGACAGCTGTTTGGGCATGCTGGAATATGTAGTTTTGCAACAGCTGGAGGGCTGCAGTTTGAGACCACTATACAGTGGTCTCTAAACTGTATCCCTCCAGATCTTGCTAAACTACAACTCCTAGCATGCCCACATAGCAGTTTGCTGTCTGGACATGCTGGGATTTGTAGTTTTGCAACATCTGGAGGTCCACAGTTTGGAGATCACTGTGCAGCGGTCTATAATCTGTAGCCCTCCAGATGTTGCAAAACTGCAAATCCCAGCATGGCCAGACAGCAAACAGCTGTCTCGGCATGCTGGGAGTTGTAGTTACGTACCTGTAGTTACGTACCTGTTGCAGAACTACATCTACCAGCATGCCCTTCGGTGATTAGTACACATTGGGAGTTGTAGTTTTGCAACAGCTGGAGGCACACTGGTTGGAAAATACTGAGTTAGGTAACAGAACCTAACTGAAGGTTTTCCAACCAGTGTGCCTCCATCTGTTGCAAAACTACAACTCCCAGCATGTACTGATCGCCGAAGGGCATGCTAGGAGATGTAGTTATGCAACAGCTGGAGGTAAACAACTACAACTTCCAGCATGCTGAGACAGCTGTTTGCCGTTTGGGCATGCTGGGATTTACAGTTTTGCAACATCTGGAGAGCTACAGTTTAGAGACCACTGCACAGTGATCTCCAAACTGTGGCCCTCCAGATGTTGCAAAACTACAAATCCCAGCATGCCCAGACAGCAAACAGCTGTGTGGGCATGCTAGGAGTTTTAGTTTAGCAAGATCTGGAGGGCTACAGTTTAGAGACCACTGTATACTAGTCTCAAATTGTAGCCCTCCAGCTGTTGCAAAACTACAAATCCCAGCATGCCCAAACAGCTGTCTGGGCATGCTGGGAGTTGTAGTTTTGCAAATCTGGAGGGCTACAGTTTATAGACCACTGTATAGTGGTCTCAAACTGTACCCTCCAGATGTTGCTAGGCAACTCACCGACTTTCGTAGGATCCAGGGAGCCAGCTGCACGTCATCGCCGCCCGCCGATCTCCACCGTCGATTGTCGCCTCCGCTGTCACTGGATGGGTAAGTGGACTTCGGCGACGGTCCTCCTCGTTTTCCCCCTTCTGCCCGGCCAATTGTGGGTGGGCAGAAGGGGGAAACCGAAAGTTAACCCCCCCACCCCCGGTCTGCTATTGGCCGTCGCATCTATACGACCCTGCCTCCTCACTCCTATCCCTTCAGGGGGATCGTGGGTGTCTTCCGGGTCACCATAGACCCGTATAACCTGGAATTGCGCAAATCGCCGGTGTGAATTCACCGGGATTTGCTGCGATCGCCGACATGGGGGGAGTCTGATGATCCCCCTTGGCATTTGCGTGGGGTGTCTGCTGATCGATATCAGCAGTCACCCCAGTCAGGTCCCCACCGCACGCCGTACATGTACGTCATGGGTCCTTAACTACCAGGGTCCCATGACGTACCAATACGACATGGGTCCTGAACAGGTTAAAGGGGTATTCCAGGAAAAAACTTTTTTTTTTTTTTTTTATATCAACTGGCTCCAGAAAGATTTGTAAATTATAAAAAGAAATGGATGCAGACCTCAATGTATATATTTGTATATGAAATGTAGTGTATATTTGTAAGAAAGACTAGTAGTAAATAGATATGAATATATATTACCGTATATACTCGAGTTTAAGCCGACCCGAATATAAGCCGATGCCCCTAATTTCACCCCAAAAACCCAGGAAAAGTTATTGACTATAAGCCTAGGGTGGGAAATACATCATCCCCCCCTGTCATCATCCAGACCACCGTCATTAACATCCCTGTCATCACACCCTCGTCATCCCCCCACCCCCCCATCATCATCACCGCCTGTAAATCCCTTTCAGTGGTCTTCAACCTACGGACCTCCAGATGTTGCAAAACTACAACTCCCAGCATGCCCCGGACAGCCATCGGGTTGTAGTTTTGAAACATCTGGAGGTCCGCAGGTTGAAGACCACTGCGGCCTTCGTCATCATCCAGACGCCACTTTAGTTTTCTACTCACCTCCCCTCGGTGGGAAGGAAGGGTGAGCTGGTCCGGGCCATCTATGCTGCAGGGACCGTCCGGTGGGGAGGGTTAGTCGTTCAGGGCTGTCCATCTTCACCGGGAGGCCATCTTCTCCGCTCCACTCCAGCCCCGGACTAGTGACGTTGCCTTGACGAGGACGCACAGGGACGTTCATGCGCAGGGACGTCCCTGTGCGTCGTCGTCAAGGCAACATCACTAGTCCGGGGCCGGCCTGGAATGGAGAAGAGGGCCTCCCGGTGAAGATGGACAGCCCGGAACGATTAACCCTCCCCACTGGACGATCCCTGCAGCAAAGATGGCCCAGACCAGCTCACCCTTCCTTCCCACCCAGGGGAGGTGAGTAGGAAACTAAAAAGGGGGGGGGGGGGGGTCTGGATGATGACGAAGGCCCGGCAGTGGTCTTCAACCTGCGGACCTCCAGATGTTTCAAAACTACAACTCCTACCATGCCCGGACAGCCGATGGCTGTCCGGGCATGCTGGGAGTTGCAGTTTTGCAACATTTGGAGGTCCACAAGTTGATGACTACTGAGAAGGGATTGACAGGCGGAGAGTTCACTCGAGTATAAGCCGAGGGGGCGTTTTCAGCACAAAAAACGGTGCTGAAAAACTCGGCTTATACTCGAGTATATACTGTACATTTATTTACAATTTAATATAAGTAGTCCAAGCAGGGCCCTTTCTATGGCTCTACTAGAGGTTAAAATGATTTAATAAATGCAGAAATATAAAAGTATTAAATCCATATGACAGTCACCCAATCTTCGTTTGTATATAGCCCTTTGCGGGTTTGTGGACAGCTTTTCAGTAACATATATGCATAGATATTGTATTCACAAAGATACGAATGAGATATTGTTAGATGTAATTTTGGTGCCTCTGCACCGATATTGTAATCCACAGAGAGTGGTACAGATGTTATCACATAATGTTAGATACGTTTTTTGTGCTACTGCACCACTCACCGCTCCGCTGAAGTCGGGAATTGACAGTTGAATTGACTGTATTACTCTAAAGCTAATAGGGGACAGTTAGAGTGAGCACTAAAAGTAATAAGCCTAGTCACCTGCTTTTAAAGCCTAATTCAAGTGTAACCATACTGGGGCGTATTTTGCTATCCTAAGTGTAATATATAAGCACTCAGCGCTTTTTAAGTTTTTTCCTGTTAAACTAATCTATTGTTAAAGGCCAGAAATACCTACACACTTGCTTTTAACGCTCAATTCAGGTGTAACCGTACTGGGGCGTATTTTCCTATCCTAAGTGGTACTCACTCAGCGCTTTTACATTTTTTCCCGTTAAACTCATAGGGGCCAGTTATTTTTAAAGGCAAGAAATATGTGCACACCTGCTTTTAACACCTGATTCAGGTGTAACCGTACTGGGGCGTATTTTCCTATCTTAAGTGTAATATACACGCACTCAGCGAGGAGCAGGGGTTTCCGGAGTCGGGGGCAGTAGCAGTCAGTCAGTGCGGACTGTTGGGGGGAAAATCAGCTACTTGGCGGTGTGGCAGTTTTAGGAAAGGGGCGTATTAGGATATGGGCGTATTTTCCTATCCTAAGTGTAATATACACGCACTCAGCGCTTTTATTTTATTTCCTGTTAAACTCATAGGGGCCAGTTATTGTTAAAGGCCAGAAATACCTACACACCTGCTTTTAACACCTAATTCAGGTGTAACCGTACTGGGGCATATTTTCCTATGAAAACCCCCAGTTAACAGTTGGTGGATGCCTAAGACTCAACCCTTAGTTGGCATGGCCCAGGAGCAGTCATTGTTCTCCAACTGCCTCTGTCCTATGCAGTTCCCTCACGCAGAGAAGTATTGCATGCTGTGGGCTCAGATACACTATACAGCGAGGACTAGAGAACAGTCAGCAGCTATTGCCCAGCCAAGAATTGGAGGAGACATCCGCCGCTTCCTCTGCTAGGTGGACAAGTAGTTATGAGGAGAGTGGTGTGAGAGGGGGTGTTGCGAGCATTTAGGTTCCTGAAACATACACCATTCACGAAATTGAGGATGACATCAGTGCCGTGCAGACACAACTCCATGATGAAGCTGATCCCACTTGGGAGCCGGGTGCAAAAGGGGCTTCATCATCATCAGGAGAAGAGGGTGGCAGGTTGCCAGTGAGTCAGTATGGTGGCAGCAGTGGAAAGTCTGGAGCCAAACGTGCCCGGGATAGACCACCTGCTTTGCGGCTGCCTACCTGCCCGGGAGGAAGTGGAGCAGGGGTTTCCGGAGTCGGGGGCAGTAGCAGTCAGTCAGTGCGGACTGTTGAGGGAAAATCAGCTACTTGGCGGTGTGGCAGTTTTTTTTTAACCAAGCATCTATAGTATTTTAACATGGCCATATGCAAGATGTGTTGGCAGAAGGTGAAGCGTGGCCAGGGTCCCAATGTTGGCACCATGGCCCTGTGACAACATATGCAGTATCACCATCAAGCGGCCAGGGAGAACTGTGGCTCCCATGCGGTTGTCCAGCCTTCTGCAGCAACCACTGCATCGCCCAGTGGCATGCCGCTCCGTTTCAGCCAGCCAAGGCTCCTCCACCTCAGCCAAATGGAGCTGTCTGTCATTTTCATCCTCTTTTGTTCCAGATGCTCCTGCTCCTCCTACTTCTCGTTAGTTATTCCAGCAGCAATCCATCACAGAAGCGATGTCCAAGACACAGCAGTATGTGCCCACCTATCCACAGAAGCTGAATGTGCACAGAAGCTTAATGTGCTTCTGTCCAAGTTGCTGGTGCTGCAGTCCCTCCCTTTTCAAGTGGTGGACTCTGCACATTTCAGAGAACTGATGGCTTGTGCTGAGCCGAGGTGGAGAGTCCCAAGCCGTCATTTATTTTCAAAAAAGGCAGTACCAGCCCTGCACAAACATGTGGAACAGAAGGTGGGCCAGCCTGTCAATGTGTACCAAAGTGCACGGCAGTGCCGACGTGTGGAGCTGTAACTACAGTCAGGCACAATACATGTCCTTTACGGCCCACTGGGTGAATAGTGACATAGTAACATAGTTCATAAGGTTGAAAAAAGACCAGATTCCATCAAGTTCAACCTATAACCCTAATGAGTCCCTACTGAGTTGATCCAGAGCAAGGGAAAAAAAAACCTCCTCAGAATAAATCCCTGGATCAACCTTCTGTTCCCATAGATCTGGAATCCATAACCTGAAATGTTATTGTTCTCCAAAGATGCATCCAGGCCCATTTTACTTACATTCTTTTACCAAGTTAACCATGACCACCTCCTCCGACAGAGAGTTCCACAGTCTTGCTGCTGTTACAGTAAAGAATTCCCATCTGTGCTGGTGTAGAAACCTTCTTTCCTCTAAACGTAGAGGATTCCCCCTTGTTATATGGTGCAGTCCTTGGTATAAAATAGATCATGGGAGAGATCTCTGTACTGCCCCCTGATATATTTATACAAAGTTATTAGGTCTCCCATAAGCCTTTTTTTCTAAACTAAATAACCTTAATTCTGGTAATCTTTCTGGGTACTGTAGTCCTCCCATTCCCCGTATTACTTTGGTTGCCCATCTTAGAACCCTCTCCAGCTCCACTATATCTTTCTTGTACACTGGTGCTCAGAAATGTGGTTCCTGCACAGCCACACCAGCAACTTGGACAGGTCACGCCGCTTCCTTCTCCACGCTCTCACGCCGTTGGTCCTGCGAGGCTGTGACAATGTCCGACTCTGCCTCCTCATCCTCCGCCATGTCCTCAGCCTCCACTGCACAGACAAGTCTCAGTGCCCCTACAGCATACCATGTGTGCAGGGCACGGCGGTGTCACACTGCTCTTCACCTGGTTTGCCTTGGCGAATAGAGTCACACAGGGGAGGAACTGCTGAAAGTGATTCATGAAGAAATTGAATCATGGCTTTCTCAGCGACAACTGGAAATGCGAACCATGGTGAAGGACAACGGGTCTGCGCTGCGTCAAGGAAGGCTGAGCACACGTGTTCAATCTGGTTGTCAAGTGCTTCATAGTCTCCCACTCAATTGCAACACATCCTAACAATGGCAAAGAAACTTTGCATGCACTTCAGTCACTTGTACACTGCAAAGCACACCCTCCTTGAGCTGTAGCGTCAGAACGGCATCCCCAACATAGTCTGATGTGTGACGTTTCCACCCGTTGGAATTCCACCCTCCATATGTTGGACCGACTGTACAAACAGAGAAAGGCCATCAACGATTTCTTGATGATCCAAGTGGATAGGGGTACTCCCCTGTATAACTTCGAATTCAACCAGTGGCAGCTCATACGTAACACCTGCCGTTTGCTCAGGCCCTTTGAGGAAGCCACTTTGTTAGTCAGTCGCCAGGATTACGGGATGAACGACGTCATACCACTGCTTCATTTTTTACAACAGATGGTGGAAGCGATAGCTGATCAGGGCACTGGAGATGTTGCGCCTACGTCTCATGGCCACATGAGCCCTGTAGGGGCTGAACTGGAGGAGGAGGGGGAGGGTCACAGTGGAACACAGGCAATGTGCAGCAAAAAAGGTGGTTTTTATAGTCATCTGACAGGAGAGGAGGAGCAGGAATAGCCAGAGGAGCTACAGGGTGATGAGGAAGACGAAACAGAGGACCCAGACACACCATGGAAGTATTCAGTGGAGATGGAGGCAGGGAGTTCCTTCGAGTCCCCTGCATAAATGGCACGATGCATGCCATTGCCTTAGGGCCCAGAGTATTGTATTACACTCCAGAGCTGTACTCACTATTCTGCTGGTGAGATCGCTGTGTACATACATTACATTACTTATCCTGTACTGATCCTGAGTTATATCCTGGATTATACTCCAGATCTGTACTCACTATTCTGCTGGTGAGATCACTGTGAAACAGAACCCCTTTTTACATTTATTATTTTATTATTATATAGATGTATAGAGGGTGGGGTGTAGCTCTGAATATACCTATGGGGAAGGGGGGGGTGTAGCTCTGCATAGGTATATGCAGAACTACACCCCCCCTCTTCCCCATAGGTATATGCAGAGCTACACCCCCCCTCTTCCCCATAGGTATATGCAGAGCTACACCCCCCTCTTCCCCATAGGTATATGCAGAGCTACATCCCCCTCTTCCCCATAGGTATATGCAGAGCTACCCCCCTCTTTCCCATAAGTATATGCAGAGCTACACCCCCCCTTCTTTCCCATATGTATATGCGGAGCTACACCCCCCCCCCTTCCCCATAGGTATATGACCTATGGGGAAGGGGGGGTGTAGCTCTGCATATACATATGGGAAAGAGGGGGGGGGTGCAGTTCTGCATATACTTATGGGAAAGAGGGGGGGGGGGTAGCTCTGCATATACCTATGGGAAAGAGAGGGGGGGTAACCCTGCATATACCTATGGGAAAGATGGGGGTTGTAGGTCTGCATATACCTATGGGAAGGAGGGGGGGAGTGTAACTCTGCATATACCTATGGGAAAGAGGGGGGGGGAGTGTAACTGCATATACCTATGGGAAAGAGGGGGGGGTAGCTCTGCATATACCTATGGGAAAGAGGGGGGGTGTAACTCTGCATATACCTATGGGAAAGAGGGGGTTACCTGGCTACCTACCTACCTGCCCTTTTACTGTGCAGGACACCAAGGAGGGCATTATTACAGTTTGCGGGCCTATAGATGGAAAGATTGTAGAGGAGGGGAGGGCACTGAAAAAATGAGTCTGACATGTTTTTCCTGCAGATGTTAAGAGATCCACATGGCGGTCTTATCGGGACAGAGAAGAAGAAAAGGAAAGAGGACACCGCTGATCAGAAAAGACGTAATTGTGAGTCACAAAATGTAACTCTAATCACTTATATGGTATACACATCCTGTGTACAGCTGATATCTACCACCATATGGTCCTGTATATAATCACTTATATTGTATACAGATCCTGTATAGTATACTGGTCTGTGTATAGTGGTTTTATTCAGTACAGTATGGTGGTATTATCCAGTTATTGTGTGGTGGTATATATTTACTAGTATACCAGTATTATTGGTCATGGAAATTTACCTACGTTAAAGTGTTTCTTACATATATACATTTTAATTTATTGTGTGTGGGATTTGGGTGGAATAGGGGAGTGGCAGAAGATTGACGAACTGCAGAGCCTGGCAAGGGCCCTTGCCTTTTTTTTTGGTCCGGGGGCCCCGAGTGTTGTCAGGCCGCCCCTGGGGGGAGGGGAGGGAGGGGGTGTAATTAAGGGGGGTGCATGTGTGTGTGTGTGGGGGGGGGGGTGCCAAACAAAGGGTCCGCCCCGGGTGCCAAATGCTCTAGGTACGCCCTTGATTTCAGTAAATATGCTGGAAACACAACAAATGACAATTTTCAGTTCTTTACAACCTATAAAGTGTTTTTTTTTTACTTACTGTGCGTATTAATTTGGAACAGTGCATTGTAAGTTTTTTATGTTTGAAAAAAATACTGTTATCATTAGGAGGTTTGTTCAATAAAATTTGAATTGTACTCTTAATAGTTGATAACATAAGAATTATGCTGACTGTTATATACATCAATTATTTAGGTAAATGAAAAAAATATAATTTGCAAAATAATTTGGAACAGGGTGTATAGGTAGCCAGGTAGGTAGGTAGATAAGCACACAGGTATATAGTTGCCCAGGAAGGTAGGTAGTTAAGCAACCAGGTATATAGTTAGCCAATTAGGTAGCCAGTGCCAACCTCTCTACTCCCCTCCCCCGGATGAAGAAAAAAAAAAACAAAGGAAAAAAACCCTTATACTCACCTAATTATGTCCCATTCAGCCATCTCCTCCGAAGCGCAGCTTGCCCACGTCTTCCTTTCTCCACAGTGCAGGCGCCGATGAGTGACTAAATCACTGCCTACACTGCACAGTAGTGGCAGCAGTCACATCTCCTCTCAGTGTAGGCCGCAGATGCAAACAGCTGATACAGATACAGCTGAAAGCAGCATTAGCCTGCCTGGGGATCCGGGACAAATGTTCTTGATCCCCAATAGCAGCAGTGGGCCCTTTACTTGGCCAGGCCCTCGGATCACATCCGAATGGACCGGCCGGTCAGTCCGCCCCTGCCAGTTAAAAATCTTCTTGGGTGGCTATTTGCTGCCCCTGTGAAGGTGTTGTCTGCTATCTATCTATCTCTTCGTTGTATCTATCTATCTAAAGCAAAAAGGTTCTTGCAGCACACCGGATAAAGTGCAAAAGATAAAGGTTTATTGACCCATGGTGCAGATACAACGTTTCAGCAGCATCACACCGCCATTCTCAGACACCTATTCCCACCATGATATGCCGATCAGCCACAATACTATATGGTGGAGGTTGCACAGGTGTACCTGTACGACCTCCCTTATATAGCATTGTTGCTGATCTGCATATCGTGGTAGGAATAGGTGTCTAACATCAGTAACCGGTAAGTATGGCCTCTTTTCTGTGATTTTTCAATTTCAATATTCGACTTTTGTCGAATTGTTATTTGTTAATCACTATATAATTCTGTTAGTGACATTGAATCTCTGGGACACACAAAAAGTATCTATATGCATAAAAAATAGTATTATTAAAATAGATTATAAATGCCAGGATTCACTACAAAGTCCACATTTAACCATTTGGGCATCTTAGTTTGCATTTTTTAAGAGACTAACCTGATCAACCCCCATACTTTAATCTCTTTAGAAAGTTCATAGAAACAGCTGACCGGCACTACCTATATAGTGAGAACATAGGATTCCTGGCAACTGCTAACACGGGAGACAGAACAGGTCTTGTAGGTGGTGCTCTCTTCAAGAAAAATAGATTCAGCAACAGTCCAATAAGAGATAGGATAGAATATGAATGGCACTCACCATGTACTTCTTAAGACTTTATCATTTCATGGGGGTGGGGATTACAAGCAAAAAGATAAAACTTCAAGAACAAAAATTTTAATACAAATAATACAAATACTCAGAAATATACCCATATGATATGGGTATATTTCTCTAAGTATTTATATTGTTTTTAAACCTGTTTGTTATTGAAGTTTTGTCTTTCTGCTTGTAATCCCCGCCCTGTGCCAGACGTCATCTATGAAGGTGTATTTAGGTGTTGTATCTGAACAGGAAGGGAAGAGTCTGATGAAGCGCGAGCACGCGCAAAGCAATTGTTACCTGAGCAGAGCACACTGGCGTCCAAGCCTCAAGCAGCGTGATGCTTTATTTGTACCTGCACCCGTGAAATAATAAAGTCTTAAGAAGTATGTGGTGAGTACCATTTATATACTATCTCGTATTTAATCTCTTAAGGACACAGCCCATTTTGGCCTTGAGGTAATTTTTGCATTATTTTTTTTACCTCCTCGCTTTCTCTGAGACATAACTCATAACAATTTACTGTAAAGTGTACAACCCAATCCAAAAATAATTATTTATTGTGGGAAATTGAAAAGAAAACCACAATTTTGCAACTTTTATGGGATTTTATTTTACACAGTGCACTTTAAGGTAATACTAACATGTTATCTGTCGGTCAATATGATGAAAATGTTACTCATCTTTACACAACTTTTGTTATTTAACTACTTTTTTTTACATAAGAAGTATGTTTAAAATTGCTGCCTCCACTGTGGACAGGGGCGTAGCTATAGAGGTAGCAGAGTTAGCAGTCCCACCGGGGGCCTGGGGCCTAAGGGGGCCCCAAAACACATCTCCCTCAGAGACCAGTATTTTAATTGGCATATGAGAGTTTCCTTGTCTGTGTGTTTAGGAACATTTTCTTGGTGAAATGTCTGCCCTCATTTCATCTTTGTCATCCTGGTAAATGGCAGCAGATTTTTGGCAAGAATGTCTCAGTAAATATGCCCAATTATCCTTCCTTCATTTTGTGTGTTAGGATTCGGCAGGCTGGATGTGGATCCTCTGTGTCAGCGAGGGATTGGCGTGGACCGTGTCGGTGGACCGGTTCTAGGTTGCTACTGGTATTCACCAGAGCCCGCCGCAAAGCAAGATGGTCTTGCTGCGGCGGTAGCAACCAGGTCGTATCCACCGGCAATGGCTCAACCTCGCTGACTGCTGAGAAGGCATGGGACAGAAGGACTAGACAGAGGCAAGGTCAGACGTAGCAGAAGGTCGGGGCAGGCGGCAAGGTTCGTAGTCAATGGAGATAGCAAGAGGTCAGGAACACTGGTAAGGCAAACACTGTAAACGCTTTCACTAGGCACAAGGGCAACAAGATCCGGCCAGGAAGAGAAAGGGAAGTGAGGTTATATAGGGAAGTGCACAGGTGGAAGCTAATTAGACTGATTGGGCCAGGCACCAATCATTGGTGCACTGGCCCTTTAAATCTTAGAGAGCTGGCGCGCGCGCGCCCTAAGGAGCGGAGCCGCGCACGTCAGGATGTTACAGCCGGGGACTGGGACAGGTGAGTGACTTGGGATGTGATTCGCGAGCGGGCGCGTCCCGCTATGCGAATCGCATCCCCGCCGGCAGTGTCAGTGCAGTGCTCCCGGTCAGCGTGTCTGATCGGGGTGCTGCAGAGAGAGGAACGCCGCGATCGCTCCGGGGAGGAGCAGGGACCCGGAGCGCTCGGTGTAACAGTGTGAAGTCTTCCATTACCATTTGCTGGAAAGCAGCCCCACATCATGATGTTCCCACCCCTTTTGTATGGTGTTTTTAGGGTGATGTGCAAGGCCATTTCTCTCCTGTAAATTTTGCTGTCATCTGACCACACTGTATTGTTCCAGTATTTCAATGGCTTTTCGAAATGTTGTGCTTGCGTGATGAGTGTGCACACAGATCATGGTGAAGGAGTGCATTACTTACTGTTTTATTTGAGACAACAGTACCTGCTAATTCTAGGGCTTTTTGAAGCTCTCCAGAAGTGGTTCTTGGTTTTTCAGAAGCTTAGATGTGCACTTTTTCTTAGTATATGTATTTATCTACTTCATATCTATATGTATCTTTCTATCCACTATGTGAGTGCCAAAGAACCCGAGTACAGCGCTCATGAATCTCTGACTCTCCCATAGAGGATGCATTGAGCGTGTGCTGACACACTGCTTCATGCACAGGGATAGACTGGGTCCTGTACTGGAGGAGACCAACATTTTCTGTGGACACCCATGCATATCTGCCAGGTGTCGGCTGGCTTCCTTGACCACTGTCTCACTTGGCGTGTGGCAACATCCCTCCATGCCTGATGTCAGATTGGGTGAAAAAGAGAGCTGCTGCACAACCTTTTTAGTACACCTCATGCTACATATATGAAATGCATGTCTAAATTCATACCCACACATACAGAGGCAGACATTAGATAAATTCACATACTAATGCAGAGTACATTTTGTAATCCAGAGTTCACTTTCTAATGCAGAGTTCACCTCCTAATTCAGTGTTCACTGGCTCCTGGCTCTTTCATGTCCCCTTTAGGAGAAAAGGAGCAGAGCAAAGATGACTGCCACACGGTGAAGGCGAGAATGGAGGGTAAACACATAGCTGGCTGATGTCTGATATGCCTGCATGGCAACCATTGTGTTTGCCCCATACCAGTGTATTTAGCTAGTTGCCATTTATTTTTGTGGCCACAGTCCTGGAATGAAGGTGCATGACATTGGCGACTCACTTTTTGGTCGTGACCAACCAGTTGCAGTAGATTTAATCAGCACCTCCTCCAGACTCAACAAGATCTTAAGGGAGTCATAACCCCCAGTTTGTGATGTTAAAAGGGATCACCTCCTACCCCATATGAGACAAATGAATCCTTCAGATGTTGATAGTGCCTCATTTGCCTCTAGATGTTATCGCTGGTAGTGGTGGGGGGTGTCTTCTCCTACCCCATATGAGGCAAATTAATGCTCCAGATGTTAATGGTGGCTTGTTTGCCTCTAGATGTTATTGGCACCTCCTACAGACTCCTCTAGGTGTTAAAGAAGTCTAATCCTGCATTTGGTGATGTTAAAGGGGGTCTCCTTCTACCCAATAAAGGCAAATGAACCATCCTGATGGTAAAGGCTCCTCATTTGCCTCTAGATGTTAAAGGGGTTACCCAGGAAGATAAAATGGCATTAGCTTTGCCCATTCCCTGGCAGATCACTTCCTGTGTGGTCTCATGTCATGCCAATACCTTCTCATCCGAAATAAAGGGGGCAGGCTAAGATGATACAGTCAAGTACATGTCAGTCACCTCATGGGGCAAAACCAGGACTCCATGTGATGGCCAATTTACACACAATGTTTCAACAACATCAGCAACACTTAGCATCCATTTGCTGCCACTGGTTTCACCTGCATGTGGTAATTGCATCATAGTACCTTCCCTACCATTTCCACCTGCCCCTTTCATGCCAGAAGGTATCAGGATAAGATGAGACCAAACCAGAAGTGAGCGGTTGGGAAGTAAGTAAAGGTAATACCTTATCAGCTGTCTGGATAACACCTTTAAGGGCACTTCCTCCCTTACCCCATGAGGTAAGTGATTCCTCCTGGTGGTAAAGGTGCCTGATTTACCTTTACATAATATGGACACCTCCTCCTTCTTCAGACGACTCCAGGTGATAAAAGAGTCTTCTCCTCCTTGTGCTGATGGTGTAACCTAGATGGTAGATATACCAAGCAAACTGTTAACAAAATAGACATCAGTAACTGGAGCTTACTGAAAATCTCTCTACCTGTCCTTCAGCTGAGCTGGTTGCTCAACTCGAGGTAAAAAAGGAAAGAACACAAACACAAGTACACAAGTACAGTGAAGGAAAAGTACATCATAAGATAATATTCCAAAATAAACAGAGGTTCAGTGAAAGAGGTAAGCCCTTCAAGTGGTTAGCAAATATTAATCATAATCAGAACAGGGGGAATTATATAAAAGTGATTTATAATAATAAGAAAAGAATTACTACAAAATAAGTTTTTTGCATCATTTTAAAAAAATGTACATGTCTGAGCTAAAGGTCGATAGTGAGTAGCTTTTTTGGATTTGGTGACTGTACCCATGTCATCCAAAACAAAAGAACTGGATACTCCCATTGATATCCAAGAGCTAGAGTACTCACTAAAATCATTTTCAGGTAACACAGGCCCCCTGGACTAGACGGTCTTCACTTTGTGGTTTATCATAAATTCAGAAGGTCACTTTTAGCAAAGTTAAATGAGGTTATAAATTAATCCTGTAGGAGAAAGAGGCTGCCGAAATCCATGTGTGAAGCGCTAAATGTTTTAGTCCCAAAAAAAAGATAACGTTTTGAAGGAGGCCGATATCCCTTTTGTATATTGATTTTAAATTATTTTCTGAAGCCCTAACCCTTCCCATAAAACATATCCTGAGTACATTGATTTGTGAAGAACAGTCTGGTTTTATGGCAAGTAGAAGAATCTTTGACAATATGAGAAAGGTTTTCTCAGCGGTACCAATGGGAGGCAGGGGGAGTGCTCACACTCCATCCTGTTGCTTGATGCTACAATAGCCTTCTACAGGGTGGAGTAGGCGTTTCTCTGGAAGGTGTTGGGGAAATTTGGTTTAGGGAAGAGATTCATAAATATGGTGACAACCTTGTATGGGGACCCTAGTACACGGATAAGGATAAACAACAGGATAACAAACAATTTCAGAGAAACACAACAGGGTTGCCCACTTTCCTCATTATTATTTATATTATTTTTGGAACCACTTGCAGCTTATATCAGAGATCATGTAGAATTTAAGAGGTTTGAACTTGGGGGTATCAGGAATAAGGCTATTTACGATACAGATTATATCTGTCACTAACTCACCCACAGCCACTGTTCCTACCTATTGCATATCTGCCCTAAGTGACAGATTGACAACCAAGATGACAAACCCTTCCTGCTAAGTGCTAGGGCAGCATTGTCAAAATAATAAAATAACAAAGCCAGTAGGAGACAGGAAACAGCTGGAAGCACACAAACAAACTAAGGCACACACACGGTCAAACCAAAGTCAGTCTAGCCAAGGTCGGTACCAGGAAATAGCGCGTACAGGAACACTAAGCAGGAGAGTAGTCAAAAAGCCAAGCCAAATATCAAAACCTGAAGTCAGAAACACTATTCTTTCTTTCACTGGCAAGGATTAGAAGCACACTGCAGTTTTAACCCCTTCCCTCTTTGGCAATTTTTCATTTTTGCACTTTAGTTTTTTTCTTCCTCACCTTCTAAAAATCATAACACTTTAAATTTTCCTCCTAAAAATCCATATGAGGGCTTGTTCTTTGCGCTAACAATTTTAATTTGTAATACTATTAATAATTTCACCACAAAATCTACAGCTAAACAAGACAAAAATATTTGTGAGGCAAAATAAAAAAAAAAGCCATTTTGTAAATTTTGGCAGTTTCCGTTTCTACGCAGTGCAGTTTTTGGTAAAAATTGCACCTTAAATTTATTCTGTAGTTCCATACGGTCGCAAGGATACCCAATTTATATAGGTTTGATTTTATGTTACTACTAAATAAAAATCCTAACTACATGCACCAAAATTTATACGTTGAAAACGTCAATGTGTTGTGTTTTTTATAATTGAATTTTCAGGTTTAGTAGTGGAAGGTGTCTTGTAGACAGAATCCATTACTAAGCTGTGGCTTAGCGTTAGCCCCCAAAACAGCTAGCGCTAACCCCCAATTATTACCCAGGTACCCACCGCCACAGGGGTTCCGGGAAGAGCCGGTACCAATAGGACCGGAGTGTCAAAAATGGCGCTCCTGGGCCTAGGCGTTAACAGACTGGCGTTATTTAGGCTGGGGAGGGCCAGTAACAATGGTCCTCGCCCACCCTGGTAATGTCAGGCTGTTGCTGCTTGGTTGGTATCTGGCTGATACTGAAAAAATGAGGGAACCACACACGTGTTTTTTATTTATTAATTTATTTTAAAAAAACACATAGGGTTCCCCCTATTTTCAGTATCAGCCATATACCAACCAAGCAGCAACAGCCTGACATTACCAGGGTGGGCGAGGACCATTGTTACTGGCCCTCCCCAGCCTAAATAATGCCAGCCTGTTACCGCCTAGGCCCAGGAGCGCCATATTTGACGCTCCGGGCCTGTTGGCACCGGCTCTTCCCGGCACCCCTGTGGCGGTGGGTACCGGGGTAATAATTGGAGGTTAGCGCTAGCTGATTTGGGGGCTAACGCTAAGCCCTGGCATAGTAATGGATTCCATCTATAGGACAGCTTCCACTACTAACCCTGAAAATTCAATTATAAAAAACACAGACACATTGAAAAAAAAAAATTATAAAAAAAAAACACTCCCCCACAGCCCTCGTTAACCATTTTATTGAAATAAAAAAAAATGCTGGTCATCGTCGCAGTCCACCGAATCTGACGTAGTCCTCCGCATTCACGTATCTGAAATGAGAAGAAAAGAAAAACAAGAAAAATGGGTTAGTACATTTTTTGTGCTCTCTCCTGGGAAGAGCGCACATAATGCAGCGTGTTCCTAAACAGGGAGCCTCCAATTGTTGCTAAACTACAACTCCCATCATGGGGGGCTGTAGTTAAGCAACAGCTGGAGGCACACTGGTTGCAAAACACTGAGAGTTTGTTACTTAACTCAGTGTTTCCCAACCCAGGTGCCTCCAGTTGTTGCAAAACTACAACTCCCAGCATGCCCAGGCAGCCGAAGGGCATGCTGAGAGTTGTAGTTTTGCAACAACTGGAGGAGAACAGTTTTGAGTCCACTGTGTAGTGGTGTCCAAACTGTAGCCCTCCAGATGTTGCAAAACTACAACTCTCAGCATGCACAGACTGCCAAGGCA
Organism: Hyla sarda; assembly: GCF_029499605.1. NCBI lineage: Eukaryota > Metazoa > Chordata > Amphibia > Anura > Hylidae > Hyla > Hyla sarda. Next base: position 83,511,721 of record NC_079196.1, on the reverse strand, counting down.
TGCTGGGAATTGTAGTTCGGCAACATCTGAAGGGCCAGATGTTACAGAACTACAACTCCCAGCATGCCTGGACTGTCTGGGCATGCTGGGAGTTGTAGTTTTGCAACATCTGGAAGGGCACAGATTGGAGACCACTGTAGTTTTGAAACTACCAGAAACAGCAGTGAAGAGCTTCACTGCTGCCTCTGATGCAGATGCCGCCGCTGCCTCCTCCACTTACCCGCCGCCGAAGCCGCCACCCGTGTGCCTCCAGCTGTTGAGAGCCTGCCGCCGATCCCCACTGTCGCGCCGGTACTTGGTAAGTGCCGCGTTCCCGCCGCAGCTCTTGGTGTCATCTACCCCTGCTCTGCCCGGACTTCTAGCGTCGGGCAGAGCAGGGGAAATGAACTTTACCCCCCAGTAAGCTCATTCACTGTGATTGGTCCACAGGGACCAATCGCAGTGATCTCTGACCAGGACCATCGACAGATGGTCATGGGGGGTGTTGCAGAAGTTGTCGCCTGGTGGTAACAGTGGGACTTCTGCCAGATCCGCAGCAGATGTGGGTCACAGCAGATCTCCAGAATGATCTGCTGCGATCCGCATTTAAATTAAAAAGCCGGTGGTACATGTGTCTACATAGCGCTGCCACCGGCTCCTATATACACCGTCATAATTCATAATCCCCGCCAGGAGACGGGAACTCTGATTGGTGGATTGAATTATGAATTATGACAGTGTATATAGAAGCCGGTGGTAGTGCGATGTAGCCGCATGTACCGCCAACTATTACAGTTAATAAATGCAGATCGCAGTGGGTCTCTGGAGAATGACCTGGTGCGATCTGCACCTCAGCCCCTGGACTACAACTCCCATCATGGGCAGACTCTGTCCCATGATAGGAGTAGTAGTCCAAGGGCAGAGGGGCAGATCGCAGCAGATCATTCTCCAGAGACCTACTGCGATACACATTTATTAACTATACAAGCCGTTGGTACATGCGGCTACACTGCGCTGCACGCGGACTCCTATATACAGCTCTTATAATTCATAATCCCCTCGGGGAGACAGGAGCTCTGATTTGTTAATAGCTTTTCACCAATCAGAGCTCCCGTGTTCCGGCGGCGGGGATTATGAATTATAACAGTGTATACAGGAGCCAGCGGGGAGCGCAGTGTAGCCGCATGTACCTCCGGCTTTTACAGTTAATAAATGCGGATCGCAGCGGGTCTCTGGAAAATGACCTGCTGCGATCTGCATTTCAGCCCCTGGACTACAACTCCCATCATGGGCAGAGTCTGTCCATGATGGGAGTAGCAGTCCTTACTGTGCCAAAATAGACACTTTGGTACGTGTCCTCCGAGGTGGTGTATATTTGCGCAAGAAAATGCTGTTTGCGCATTTTTTTTGGTATTTATACCACCCAGGCCCCTCCCATAAACCCAGGTTGTCATTCAACCTTTCACTTATGGTCAGGGCCTTTCAGTGGGTATGGAACGTACGCCTACCTAACCTAACATACCACGATAACTATAACCCTATTTCCTATCCTGTAACAAGAATACCGGACATAACCATCTTATCTAATCTGCGGCAGAGGTGTGCCCATGCCGCCGTCGGGGGGTACACCTTAAGTGGGCAAAAAACAGCATGCCTAGGGGAGTGGTATAATATGCCCTTGTGATACCAGAGCCTGAGCTGCCGACCCAGCCTTCAGGCCATGTTCCCAACCCCCTCAGCGAATATCCGATATTACTGCGGACATCCCTATGATGACACCTACCTCACCAGAAGCCCTAGCTACCATCTAGACACCATGTGCATATTCGCCACCTGAACTTGCTGAATGGACTGACCAACCCGCTCCCTATCCTACTGTACCACATGACCCACTATCCGTGAACCTAGTATGTAGTTTCCAGGATTATGGCCAAAACCTGACAACCGTAGGGAGCCCTAAAAAAAAAACCAAGTGTCATGAGACACAGAACATTACAGATATATACTGCCGATACCACGAACTATTCCCTAAATCAACGACCATAACTATGGGAGAAAACAACTAACTGAACCATGTTAACATGTGTGCACAGGTCACATGTAAATGATCACTTAATACCGGTATAACAGTCGTATGCTGCAAACGAGTCAGAACATACGACTATGCAGTGCATCCCACCTGAGAACGTGACAGGCATGACGGGTATACAGCTGCCTATGTGTAGTGCCGTTACTGCTCTGAAAATGTGTCAGCAACAATAACCAAGTAGTATATGCCACCTGAGGACGTGTCAGGCATATCAGGTATATACTCCTCTATGTGTCCTGCTGCTACTGCTCGGGAAAACGTGCCCGAAACAATAGCCCAAATGATGTATTCCCCTGCAGACGTGGCAGGCAGTGTGAGAATATCCGTAACCTGTAAACGTAACCCGATTCAAAATGGTTGATAATGCACCTATGTGCCTGATGCAAATGACCATCACGTGTAAGATCCGTGCACTGTGGTTACCATGAAAGTAAGCACTATGCCTAGCACGTAGTGTCATACCCGCAACAATGACGTAAGCGTATGACTACTGTATGCAAAGTAAGATAGCTTGACGTAGAACCTATAACGGTGGTATGTTAACGTAACCTGACCTATTCATGAACGTAGAATCAGGACTAAGTAACCTGCTTAAAATAACGTACGTGTACAGAGACCTTTACTGGGTACCCGAAACAAAAGGGCAGATAAGCATCGCGTCATGCAAGTAGTAACTTATACGTAGAATGCCCGAACTTACGTGGCGCATGTGCCGTAGTAAATGCTATGATAGTAAGCGAAATTACATAAGGTATACATACCCATATTATAGCAACCAGACTCAGTACACCCGTAAATGATCACTTTAATACCGGTATGGCAGTCGTATTCTGGAAACGTGTCAGAACATACGACTATACAGTGCATCCCAACCTGAGGACGTGACAGGCATAACAGGTATACAGCTGCCTATGTGTGGTGATGTTATTGCTCTGAAAACGTGTCAGCAACAATAACCAAGTAGTATATCCCACCTGAGAATGAGTCAGGCATATCAGGTATATACTCCTCTATGTGTGCTGCTGCTATTGCTCAGGAAAATGTGTCTGAAACAATAGCCCAAATGATGTATTCCCCTGCAGACGTGGCAGGCAGGTTTAGAATATCCACAACCTGTAAACGGGACATGACCCAAAATGGTGAAAATGCACTCAGTAAGACATGTCTAACCCAATTATCATAGACACCTATGCTTACCACGGTGAGAAAACATGATCCAGTTATACTATAGCCCGGTAAGCGTGTAATACCGTATGGAAGGCCTACGGGTATGTGTAAGCTATATGGAATTTGATCGCATTAATCGTATGGAACCCCACGTGTTATGCCGTATAGACACCTAAGCGTATGATAACGTGTGGAAACCTATGCGTATGCCACGTATGTGACATGAGCGTGTTGTACCCTATGGTGAACAATAGTATGCCATGGCATATGGAAATATGAATGAAATCTCGTAATGCAACATCAACGTTTTAAGCCATCGGAAACCTGAGAGTCACACCATCTAAACCATAATCGTGTTATCCCTAATGGAAACTGAGCGTGTAACTGAATGGAACATACAAGTATGTATACTGTGTGCTAATTACCAGCACACACACCGAATGGTAAAACATCCGCGCGCACCCCGTATGCCAACCACAGGCGGGCACACCGTACAGAAAACACCGGCATGCCTGCCGTACAGTAGACCCCAGTGCGCGCACCCACAACAACCGCCGGCATGCACCCACAACAACCACCGGCATGCACACCGCTTGGTAACCACCAGCGTGGCTACAGAATGGAAATGCCATCGTGTATACCGTTATGAAAATGCCATCGTGTATACCGTACGGAAAATGCAATCGTGTATACTGTACGAAAAATGCGATCGTGTATACTGTACGGAAAATGCCATCATGTACACTGTCCGGAAAATGCCATCATGTATACTGTACTGAAAATGCAACCATGTATACTGAACGGAAAATGCAACCGTGCCTGCTGTACAGAAGATACAATTGCATATACTGTATGGAAAGTGCAATCATGTATACTGTACGGAAAAAAGCAATCATGTATACTGTACGGAAAAAAGCAATCATGTATACTGTACGGAAAATGCAATCGTGCCTGCTGTACCGAAGATACCATCGCGTATACTTTATGGAAAGTGCAATCATGCATACCGTTCAGACAATACCATCGGAAAATACAATCGTGTATACTGTATAAAGAAAATACGAACGTATATTATATAGAAAAGTGAGCGTGTCTACTGTACTGGAAATACGAACGTGTATCCTGACCTGAAAATACTAGAATGCATATTATACTGGAAATACGAGCGTGTATACTGTTCTGGAAATACGAGAACACTGTACTGGAAATACTAGCGTGTATACTGTACTGGAAATACGAGCATGTATACTGTACTGGAAATACGAGCATGTACACTGTGTGAAAGAGTAAGCGTTCATACTGTACGAATTACAGTCATGTGTACCGTATGAAACACCAGTGTAAATATTGCATGAGAAACACGAGTGTGTACATCGTAAGAAACCCAAGCGTGTAATCTATATGGAAAATGCAAGCGTGCCTACCTTACAAGCGCGTATACTGTGTGAATGTACAATCGCATATTTGTATGCAAATACCATCACATGTTCTAGAGAAAACGAGAGTGTATACTGTATGCAAATACAAGCATCTATACTGTACGCAAGACAAGCGTGCATTCTACCTGGATGATAAAAGCACTTACACTGTAGGACACACAGCGTACACACTGTATGCAAATCCAAGCGTGTACCCTGTATGAAAATCCAAGCGTGTTCTTGAAAATACAAGCGTGTCATACTGTATGGCAATGCGGGCGTGTCCTTGTATGAAAACCCAAGCGTGTCCTACTGTATGAAAATACACGTGTGTTCTATTGTACGAAAATACAAGCGTATTCTATTGAACAAAATACAAGCATGTTCTATTGTATGAAAATACAAGCGTGTTCTATTGTATGAAAATACAAGCATGTACTGTAAGGACAATACAAGCGTGTATACTGTATGGTCAATACAAGCGTGTATACTGTATGGAAATATAAGCATGTATACTGTAAGGAAATATAAGCGTGTATGTTGTATGGAAAAAACAAACGTGTATACTGTATGGAAAATGCCAGCGTGTGTACTGTATGGAAAAATGCAAGCGTGTATACTGTATGGAAAATACAAACGTGTATACTGTATGGAAAATACCAGCGTGTATACTGTATGGAAAATACAAACGTGTATACTGTATGGAAAATACCAGCGTGTATACTGTATGGAAAAAACAAGAGTGTATACTGTATGGAAAATACCAGCGTGTATACTGTATGGAAAATACAAATGTGTATACTGTATGGAAAATACCAGCGTGTATACTGTATGGAAAATACAAACGTGTATACTAAATGGAAAATACCAGCGTGTATACTGTACGGAAAATACAAACGTGTATACTGCATGGAAAATACCAGCGTGCATACTGTATGGAAAATACCAGCGTGTATACTGTATGGAAAATACAAGCGTGTATACTGTATGGAAAATACCAGCGTGTATACTGTATGGAAATGCAAGTGTGTATGCTATATGGTAAATGCAAGTGTGTATACCGTGTAGTAAATGTAAGTGTATACTGAACGAAAATATATGCGTGTATACTGTATGGTAACATGTAATGACTGCACAGTGTAAATGCTATGAGTGACTGCACGGAGTGAAAGCTATGAGTGACTGGACGGTATAAATGCTAGGTGACTGCCAGGTATGAATGCCGAGTGACTGTACGAAATAAAATTCTGTGAGCGACTGTGCATTATCAACTGTTATGAGTGACTGTATGGCACAACGTTGTGAGCGGCTGCATGGCATGGCCGCTACGTGAACCGTCAGTTACCATTAAACGTGGTCCGTGGGGACCCTGCGTCCGGCAGGGAAACCTCGGGTGTGATAAGTGGAGGAGGGGAATTGCACCGGAGACTTCCCCCTTGGCATACCCGCGGCCCTGTGGTCGCGGGGAGCCGGGCCCTTAGATGAGTCCCCCGTCTATAGGGAAGCCGGTGTATTGACCCGCTTGCAAGTTTTAGATCCGCCCCTTTGCATACCACGCGGCCCGGCGACGCCGCCCCCAGCAAACGGGGAGGACGCCGATCCCGCCGCCCTGAGCCACGGGGAGTGAGGAGGAGGAGGAGAGCCCGGCGCGAGAACCATGCCAGGCACCATGACAGTCATGGGCTCCGCCCCCCCCCGGACCACGCGGCCGGGCGACCGAACGAGGCCGAGCAAGAGGAGGAGGTGACCCGGCGCAGAAATCCAGGTGAAGGACCAGCCGGGCACCGAGACGGCAGTGGGCCCCGCCCCCCCACACACCATGTGACCCGGCGGCACTGGGGGGGGGTAAACCGATCCTGCCACTCGGCCACCCGGTGGCGGGAACCCCGGTAAAACTCCCAGGCAAGGGATTCGGGCCCACCCGCAGAGGTCAGAATCTCCTCCGCCGCTCCAGCAACCCAGTAGCCGCCAAGGCAACTCCCCATGCACCGTCCGGCTTACCTCCGGAGAGTGGGCTGCCGCTGATGTCGGCACGCCGGCCGGCCGCGGCCGCTTACCATTACCCTGAAAACCGTGACTCCTGTGCATCAGCTGACTGGCGTGTCAGCTGATCCCCTACAGCGTGACGTCCAACGTGCACCTGAACCTGCACGTGCTGGTATTTATACCACCCAGGCCCCTCCCATAAACCCAGGTTGTCATTCAACCTTTCACATATAAAACTCAACGTGTGTGTGTGTGTGTGTATGTATGTATGTGTGTATGTTCTGGCATCACGTCCAAACGGCTAAAGATATTAACATGAAACTTGGCACATATGTTACTTATATGTCAACAACAAACATAGGATAGGTGATTTAACCCTTACTCACCCCATTTGCCAGGGGCGGGGTTTATGTTTAAAGTCCCATACAAGTCAATGGGAAATATATGTTACTGCATAACTTCCAAACGGCTGGAGATATTTCGATAATACTTGGTCACATGTTACTGATATGTCCACTTAAAATATAGGATAGTTAATTTAACCCTTAACTACCCCCATTTGTGAGGGTCGGGGTTTTTGTTTAAAGTCCCATGCAAATAAAGGGGAAATGTATGTTCCCACATAACTTCCATACGGCTGGAGATATTTCAATAACTGGTACACATATTACGGGTCGGGATAGGAGGACGGGATAGGAGGTCAGGATAGGAGGTCGTGATAGGAGGGCGAGATAGGAGGACGGGATAGGAGGTCAGGATAGGAGGTCGGGATAGGAGGTCGGGATAGGAGGACGGGATAGGAGGACGGAATAGGAGGTCGTGATAGGAGGACGGGATAGGAGGTCGAGATAGGAGGACAGGATAGGAGGTCATGATAGGAGGAAGGGATAGGAGGACGGGATAGGAGGACGGGATAGGAGGTCGGGATAGGAGGATGGGATAGGAGGACGGAATAGATGGACTGGATAGGAGGACGGGATAGGAGGACGGAAAAGTAGGACGGGAAAGGAGGACGGGAAAGGAGGATGGGAAAGGAGGTCGAGATATGAGGATGGGAAAGGAGGACAGGAAAGGAGGACGGGAAAGGAGGATGGGATAGGAGGACAGGATAGGAGGATGGGAAAGGAGGACGGGATAGGAGGACGGGATAGAAGGATGGGATAGGACGACGGGATAGGAAGACAGGATAGATGGACGGGATAGGAGGACGGGATAGGAGGACGGGATAGGAGGACAGGAAAGGAGGATGGGAAAGGAGGTCGAGATAGGAGGACGGGAAAGGAGGTCGAGATAGGAGGACGGGAAAGGAGGACGGGATAGGAGGACGGGGTAGGAGGTCGGGATAGGAGGTCGGGATATGATGACAGGATAGGAGGTCGGGATATGACAACAATATATGAGGATGGGATATGAAGTCAAAAGCTTCCTCCTTTGTTTATTTTCCTCCCCAACAAGGATTAGGAAGGAAAAACCGGGCAATGCCGGGTACTCAGCTAGTGGAAATACAAAATTATGAAGTAGTGAGGTACTTAGCTTGCAATTTGGCGGCCAAATAGCTTGGACCGTCCCACCGCGATAAGGTGACCTCATTTGGGACAGACCCTAGACTATGAATATGCCTCTGTGTGATCAGTTCAGCAGGCATTGCAGGATCTGAAACATCCCAGACACCTTATATACACCTGATAGAGGTTGGTGGGGTGCAAGAGCTAACATGGAGGTAGCCACTCCCCCGTATGTACAATACAGACAAAAGGATGTCAGCCAGCACTATTGATTCCAAACTATTATATGGACCTGGCTTACAGGTGCAAGCTGTTGGGCTAAATATACAGCAACAGAAGAATACAGCAGCACACTGCTAGCACAAAGATATAGATAAAACATGAGTACATAGATACAAAATGAAAAGCTATACAGCTATGGTGTAATAAATGGAAATATAAAATTATGAAGTAGTGAGGTACTTAGCTTGCAATTTGGTGGCCAAATAGCTTGGACCGTCCCACCGCGATAAGGTGACCTCATTTGGGACAGACCCTACACTATGAATATGCCTCTGTGTGATCAGTTCAGCAGGCATTGCAGAATCTGAAACATCCCAGACACCTTATATACACCTGATAGAGGTGGGTGGGGTGCAAGAGCCAACATGGAGGTAGCCACTCCCCCGTATGTACAATACAGACAAAAGGATAAGTCAGCCAGCACTATTGATTCCAAACTATTATATGGACCTGGCTTACAGGTGCAAGCTGCTGGGCTATATATATATATATATATATATATATATATATATATATATATATATATATTAGAATCTGGTGGGCTAGCACAAGGTATAGCAAAGAAGTGGACACTATTAAAGCAATTAGACATAATTTGGCATAGAATCAAAAAAGAATTGAAAATGAAGGGTTGCACTAGATTCACTCAGCTATGGGAAGACTGGAATATTAAAGATTTTTTTCTAAATAAAAGATCTTACGTTTTGGAGGAAACACAGTTTAAAATTTGTAATTCACTTTTTTAAAGGGGGGGGGGGCACCTTTATAAAATTTGAGAATTTACAGATCAAATATCAGATTGTACCAATACATAAATATAGGTATAATCAAATTCTACATGCATATAACTGTCCAGAAGACAAAAATATTTTTTATGTTGATTTATACTCATTCTTTGAGACATGTGTAGCACAGGGTAGAAATTTTTATATAAATCTATGATAAGTGAGCATGCATGTAAGATTAAATTAAATATAAGGTGAATGGGAAAAAGACTTATTAATTAGTAATAGTAATATTGAGGATGCACAATGGGAGCAATTTCTAAGAAGCCCACAGGATGTATCAATAAATGAGAACCATAAAATTGTCCAGTTGTCTTGCATAGATTACACTATGCCCCTAAAGAGGTCCGCAGGTTTGAGGGTAAAGAGTATATACCGTGAGCTAAATGTGAAACATTTAATGTGAATCTTCTCCATATGTACTGGAAGTGTAACAAAATTGAGAGATTTTGGAGTGGGATAATGGAGAAAATCCAGAGTAAAATTGGTGAGGCCGTTGATCTTAAAGTTAAGGAACTATTGTTGGGGAACTGTAAACAACTAGGTCCATATAAATCCAGATTTGTCATAAAGTCTGGCTCTTAGCAAAACTATTAGTCTGTAACGAGTTCAACCATTGAACCATGGGAAAAAGAGGTTGATAAATTAAGAAGCTACGAAAGATTTAGAGTGAGCTCTGGAAAATCATTGGAAAAATGGGAAAAAATCGTGAGGAACTGGTTTGAAATATTATTGAGGTTGCTTTTCTTATTTTTTCTCCTCCTGCCGAGGGGGGTGGTTTTAGAAGGGGAAGGGGGGGGGGGGTTGGGTTTATTCATAGAGATGTGTATGTTTTTTTTGCTTATGTATGTTCGTTTGGTAATTTAAGAATAAAACATTTTTTTATCAGAAAAAAAGAAATCAGTAACTGAAAAAAATGTATAAAGTAAAACTAAATACAGTCAGGAAAGAAGTTATATTCTGGTTTTCTCACTTTTTAGTCATGTTCGGTGTCATACCAGCAGCTGTACAGCACCCTTAGCCTACAAAGGAAAGAGGAAAAACTATTATGACTTTCCTGAAATCAGACATATCAATGATGGGAGAATAGATAAAGGCAGAGAGCACTTTGGCTGCTATACTGGTTCAACTTTTTTAGGCTCCTCTGTACATTTTTGGTTTTGGTTCATCATCTCTTTCATGTAATAAAGTTTATGTTTTTAATACGAGGACGGTATTGAACTCTATTCTTTACGTAGTTGAATGTGTTGACAACAAAATCACACAAAAATGATAAATGAAAATAAAATGTATCAACCCATGGAGGTCTGGATATGGAGTCACACTCAAAATCTAAGTAGAAAACCACACAACAGGCGGATCCAACTTTTATGATATGTCCTTAAAACAAGTCAAAATAAGGCTCAGTAGTGTGTGGCCTCCACTTGCCCGTATGACCTCCCAACAATGCCTAGGCATGCTCCTGATGAGGTGGCGGATGGTCTCCTGAGGGATGTCCTCCCAGACCTGGACTAAAGCATCTGCCAACCCCCTGACAGTCTGTGATGCAACGTGGCATTGGTGGATGGAGCGAGACATGATGTCTTAGATGTGCTCAATCGGATTCAGGTATGGGGAACGGGCGGGCTAGTCCATAGCATCAATACCTTCCTCTTGCAGAAACTGCTGACACAGTCCAGCCACATGAGGTCTAGCATTGTCTTGCATTAGGAGGAACCTAGGGTCAACCGCACCAGCATATGGTTTCACAAGGGGTCTGAGGATCTCATCTCGGTACCTAATGCCACCCCACACCATTACTGACCCACCGCCAAACCGGTCATGCTGGAGAATGTTGCAGGCAGCAGAATGTTCTCCATGGCATCTCCAGACACTGTCACGTCTGTTACATGTGCTCAGTGTGAAGCTGCTTTCATCTACGAAGAGCACAGTGTGCCAGTGGTGCATTTGCCAATCTTGGTGTTCTCTGGCAAATGCAAAACGTCCTGCATGGTGTTGGGCTGTAAGCACAACCCCCACCTGTGGATGTCAGGCCCTCATACCACCCTCATGGAGTCTGTTTCTGACCGTAGAAGTGGACACATGCTCATTTGTGGCCTGCTGGAGGTCATTTTGCAGGGCTTTGGCAGTGCTCCTCCTGCTCCTCCTTGCACAAAGACAGAGGTAGGGGTCCTGCTGCTGGGGTGTTGCCCTCCTGCCTCCTACACGTCTCCTGCTATACTGGCCTGTCTCCTGGTAGTGCCTCCATGCTCTGGACACTACACTGACAGACACAGCAAACCTTCTTACCACAGCTGGCATTGATGTGCCATCCTGCATGAGCTGCACTACCTGAGCCACTTGTTTGGGTTGTAGACTCCGTCTCATGCTATCACTAGAGTGTAAGCACCGGAAGCATTCAAAAGTGCCCAATACATCAGCCAGGAAGTATAAGAACTGAGAAGTGGTCTGTGGTCACCATCTGCAGAACCACTCCTTTATTGGGGGGTGTCTTGCTAATTGCCTATAATTTCCACCTGTTGTCTGTTCCGTTTGCACAACAGCATGTGAAATTGATTGTCAATCAGTGTTGCTTCCTGAGTGGACAGTGTGATTTCAAAGAAGTGCGATTGACTTGGAGTTACATTGTGTTGTTTAAGTGTTCCCTTTATTTTTTTGAGCAGTGTTTATAACACAGATGATGAAATTACAGATCCTCATTTGTTTAATTTAGCTTCAAGGAAAACCAAGTAATGTTTCTAAAACTCCATACTTCTCTCCAATTAGATACCAAGTTACTATTATAAATAGTTATTATATACCGTACACTTCTATAGAGAATACCTGTGTGCCACCTGTCTGCTAGCAATAGGATAGTCCACATCCCTTCTTACATCTGATGGTGCTATGGTAAATATGCCATGAATGGAATTTATTAGAAAAAAAAACATTTCCGATTCCTCTGTAGATTATATTTACACATACATGATTTGCTGCATATATGATGCACAGTATTTGAAGCTACAGATTATAATGTAAACTAAATAACACAGCTTTAAATCTGCAGCTTCATATCCTGCACATCAAATATGCATGGGAATACACCATGATGGTCCTGTTAATAGTAAACTATTGGAACGCTAGAAACTAAGTAGAATTCTGAAGTTATGACTGGAACTAGCATTTCATATAGAATGAATTCTTATGCGACTGTTCAGTAATGAAATATGAAATGCAAGAACATATACTGTATCCTAAAGATCTTGGCCCACCATGCATGAACTTTACCTGAGCCCACCCCCCAACAGCTGCATCACAAGATCGGGGTCTCTGACTGATATACAAACCTGTCAGGCACCCAGTCCCTCTGAAGATCCTCTTCTATGTTCTCTGAAATGTGCGCTGGAGGTGCTTGTGCCTGCTCATCGCTTATGTGACCAGCCACCATGAATATTCAAATTCAGCCAGTGGAACCGCCTCCAGTGCGGGGAGTGGTCTATGGTCAAGGGGTGTAACTTTAGTTAAAAAAAATCAAGGCCTTATCGTGCCCAATATTTGGCACACAATTCTGGTTTGTAGGCCACGACTTATACTAGACAGATTTATTAATCAGCCTGATGGACTTTGATAAATCTGGAGGCAGGACGCGTTATTTAGGGAATGGTTGTAGCATTACAAGAAAAAGGAATTCCTACTAATAATATTATAAAAAATCAATTATAAATAAGAATTATAAAGAGTTACAAAAAATGTGTCTCTGTGTCAATTTATAATAATGTATGTAGCAGAAAATTGATAAACGGAATAATGGTGATGGAAGGTCCACATAGGAAGATGCCTGAGAAGAAATGTGTCACCAACAGTCTATCAGGTCCTAAAATAGACATTACATCTGCAGGTTAGGGCATCCTACCCTTTTGATAGACGCCAATAGGGGCCATTACAATGAGCATTTTAGCACCTTTAATATAGCGCACTTTTATTAAAATGCAAATGAGGCCACTCAGTGTTCTGGGAGTTTTTCTATCTATCTATCTATCTGTCTACCTCAAATGAATATCTACCTCATATCCATATCTATCTATCTATCTATCTATCTATCTCACATCTATCTATCTACCTATCTATCTACCTCATATCCATATCTATCTATCTACCTCAAATGAATATCTACCTCATATCTCATATCTATCTACCTATCTATCTATCTCATATCTATCTATCTCACATCTATCTATCTCATATCTACACCAAAATAGAAATGCTGCGGCACTCCAAAAAGTACAGTGAAAAAAAGAATTTATTGACCTGACATCAGAAGCGACGTTTCAGCTGCCCGATTGCAGCCTTTCTCAAGCTTAACCACCAGTGATAACAACACAGTATTTATACAGGAAGTGTACAACACCTGATTTACATCATTAGCATATAAAAACAGTGAAAAAAGAGATCATATTTAAAATCAAATACAATGTGGGTTAAAAAATCTATCTATACATCTCATATCTATCCATCTCATATCTATCTATCTATCTATCTATCTATCTCATATCTATCTATCTCATATCTATCTATCCATCTCATATCTATCTATCTCATATCTATCTATCTATCCATCTATCTCATATGAATATCTATCTACCTCGTCTATCTAACTCATATCCATATCTATCTATCTATCTAAATACAAAAAATAGGATGCAGCACACCACAAGTTGCAATCAGGAGTGTAGGTTTATTCCATAACGTGCAGAGTCCTCTGCACGTTATGATTGCAACTTGTGGTGTGCTGCATCCTATTTTTTGTATTTGGATTAAGAAACCGGTGGACCCAGGCTCCAACTATGCGAGCACCCCGAATCTATCTATATTTACTATTGCTTGATGTGCTGCTTCTATTTGGATTATCTATCTATCTATCCATCTATCTCATATGAATATCTATCTACCTCATCTATCTAACTTATATCCATATCTATCTACCTCATATCTATCTCTCTATCTATCCTTCTCATATCTATCCATCTCAAATCTATCTATCTCATATCCTTATCTATCTATCTATCTATCTATCTATCCACCTATCTCATATGAATATCTATCTACCTCATCTATCTATCTAACTCATATCCATATCTATCTATCCATCTATCTCATATGAATATCTATCTACCTAATCTATCTATCTAACTCATATCCATATCTGGGAGTATTTGTGTGTAGCTCAACCACAATAAATGAGCGAGGTTAACTAAAAGCTCTCCCCCACAGAGAGTTAAGAAAAGTGACAAAATAGGTTTATTAGTCCTCAGCTCAATATAAAAAAAAAGATTAAATGGTAGATGTCTGGTATCAAAAAGAACAAAAAGAATAACTGATAAAAAGTTGTGTAATTTATTATATAAAAAATGAATTAACCAACGGTGACCGAGATTGAGCCTCTGATTATCAGATCCAGTTCACACTACAGTTGCGTTATCATAGTGTCTATTGGACAAGTGCTGTTTGGAGAGACTTTATCCCTTTATCTACCACCTACTACTTATCTATTTCATGGATTCGCATTGCAATTTATCTGCCAGGTTGTTCTAAGACCCTCTACTGCAGGAAGATTGTCATTTGAGTCCGTTGGAGTTGTACTCTATCTGCACATCATTAATTATCTGCATTCAACACTATTCAGCGCTTACCATCCCGTACCAGGTCAGCTGACCTGCCATCAGCTGACCTCTGACGTCAGACGCCGGGGAACAGCTCGCTGGTGAGAGTGGCCTTACATCTTGCGATCATCACGCCGCCCCGGCTGGAGCACATCTGACCTTCTTCCATCTGTCTGCCAGCGGTGCGGTGAGTGGCACAATTGTGCCGGATATTATATTTCTTTTGCAGACATTGTCAGAGTGGAGTGGAACAACCGGCATTAGCGATCCAGCATTACTATAACTACCCAAATTGAACTGTACACCAAACCAGTTATAGGATACTTTATTTCAGGACATTCTTTTTCAGGACATTTATTTTACAGGATTCAATTATCCATAAGACTGTTTTTCATTTACAGGACATTTATCCATAGAACATCCATTTCATACAAAGTTTTTCTTGAAAATCAAGGTTATCATACAGCTATTTTTGACAGGTGCAACGTTTATCATTTATGGTGCTCAGTAGACACACTATCAATTTGACAAGTGGGCCATTATATGTAAACCATAGCTGACAGCTATAATAGTTGCTAAAGTGTGTCAACATATAGCTAACAGCTATAATAGATACATTGGTTACAATATTATTTGAGAATATTACCTGTTCTGTAGTGCAATATCCAATTGTTTTTATGCATTTTATTATATTTTTCTAACCATTTGTGCGCCACCGTAGAGCCCTGCGGGAAACGCATTTATTATTCAGCATTTATAATTCATTTTTTATATAATAAATTACACAACTTTTTATCAGTTATTCTTTTTGTTCTTTTTGATACCAGACATCTACCATTTAATCTTTTTTTTTTATATTGAGCTGAAGACTAATAAACCTATTTTGTCATATCCATATCTATCTATCTATCTATCTATCCATCTATCTCATATGAATATCTATCTACCTCATATCCATATCTATCTATCTATCTATCCATCTATCTCATATGAATATCTATCTACCTCATATCCATATCTATCTATCTATCCATCTATCTCATATGAATATCTATCTACCTCATATCCATATCTATCTA
This sequence comes from Hyla sarda, assembly GCF_029499605.1. NCBI lineage: Eukaryota > Metazoa > Chordata > Amphibia > Anura > Hylidae > Hyla > Hyla sarda. The sequence goes on along the minus strand of NC_079196.1, from coordinate 83,495,792 downwards.
TCATATATCTCATATGAATATCTATCTATCTCATCTATCTATCTAACTCATATCCATATCTATCTATCTATCCATCTATCTCATATGAATATCTATCTACCTCATATCCATATCTATCTATCTATCTATCTATCTATCTATCTATCTATCTATCTATCTATCCATCTATCTCATATGAATATCTATCTACCTCATATCCATATCTATCTATCTATCTATCTATCTATCAGCAGGACCGCTACCTCTGCCTTTGTGCAAGGAGGAGCAGGAGGAGCACTGCCAGAGCCCTGCAAAATATTTATCTATTTCTATCTGTCTATGCAGTATGGGCCCGCCAGAGAGTATGGCGCTCATATATCTCCAGCTCTCCCAAAGAGGATGCATGGAGCATGCGCCAACATGCTGCTCCATGCACAGGGACAGACGGGGCCCGTTCTGGAGATCTTGGAGGTCTTAGCAGTGGACACCCATGCGCACCTGTCATAGCTATGTGTCTGATAATATCATTTTTATATATATATGAGTTTGGGCAACCAACAAATTTTTAGAACAAAGCAGTATCGGCTCTCCATAGAGCCTTCAAAACTTTTCAGCACTACTCAGAGCTTTTAGTTACTAAAAATCCCTGAAACAATACTCTAAGTGCCAGCTCAGCTAAGTGCTATGCTCACAGAATCCATGATGTTGTCTGCTCACACATCTTCATAGCATGTCAAAACATACATTTTGGATAACATTCCCTTTCAAAATGGTACATTATCTAAACTGTCTGTACAAATCATGTGGCTGGTTGACACAAGAAAAGCTGGTAACTGTTCTTGGTATATTGTTCAATGTCTCTAAACTGTAAATGAACTGATATACTGAGAATATTCAATATTTAAGCTTTCACATTGGTGAAGAAATAGCTGAGCAGTTCATATAAATGTAAACTCATTAAAAGGCTTCTGCTGATAATATACTGTAGAAGAGTGTAATCTTCAATGTTGATTTTCCAAAGAGTACTTTGTATGTGCTGTATTTCTAGGTGCTGTATAATGTTTCTGTAGAAAGGGGTTGGGAGGGAAGGGGTCGGGGTGGGGGGGGTGAGGGAAGGGGACAGCATAATATAAATAGAAGAAACACCAGTATCAACAGTTGCTCAGAATATTATAGGTGGTAATAGATAAGAGGGAAACGTTGGTTTACCTTTCAGGCAGAGCATGGGCCTGTAGAAGGGGCACACAGACTCAGGTTGCATGCACACAGGCCCAGATTTCCTTTACCAGCATTGTAACAGGTGACACCAAGCTTTGTAGCACAGTACAGTCTATAGAGGATGTGCATAAGTTACAAGATGACTTGGATAGACTAAGTGTCTGTGCATCCACTTGGCAAATGAGGTTCAATGTGGATAAATGTAAAGTTATGCATTTGGGTACTAATAACCTGCATGCGTCGTATGTCTTAGGGGGGATTAAACTGGCAGAGTCACTGGTAGAGAAGGATCTGGGTGTACTTGTAGATCACAGACTACAGAATAGCATGCAATGTATCAAAAGAGGCATGGACTCAAGGGACAGGGACATAATACTCCCCCTTTATAAAGCATTGGTACGGCCTCACCTGGAATATGCTGTTCAGTTTTGGTCGCCTGTTCATAAAAGGGACACTGCGGAGTTGGAAAGGGTGCAGAGACGCGCGACTAAACTAATTTGGGGCATGGAACATCTTAGCTATGAGGAGCGATTAAAGGAGTTACAATTGTTTAGTCTTGAGAAGAGACGTTTAAGGGGGGATATGATAAACGTATATAAGTATATGAATGGCCCATACAAAAAATATGGAGAAAAACTGTTCCAGGTTAAACCCCCCCAAAGGACGAGGGGGCACTCCCTCCGTCTGGAGAAGAAAAGGTTTAGTCTAAAGGGGCGACACGCCTTCTTTACCGTGAGGACTGTGAATTTATGGAACGGTCTACCTCAGGAACTGGTCACAGCAGGAACAATTAACAGCTTTAAAACAGGGTTAGATACATTCTTGGAACAAAACAACATTAATGCTTATGAAGAATTATAAAACTACATCCCTTTCCCTTATCCCCTTACACCCTTCCCTTCAATCCCCTGGTTGGACTTGATGGACGTATGTCTTTTTTCAACCATACTAACTATGTAACTATGTAACTATGTAACACTGGATGTTACCTAGGCCATCGCAGATGCTTCCTTCTGCAAAATGGCAGCTGGAAAACACAGTTTCTTTGTGCCAAAAGACTCTGACAGAGAATGCTGCCACATACAGCTGCCCATCAGCACCAATGCCAATAGGCTAACAGATGGTAACTGAAGTGCAAAAGAACACTGCTTGTAATTTACATCATGGCAGAAACAACAATAAACTGATCTTAAGATGACATACATACTCTTTTTAGGTAAGGGGAGAATGAGGTTTGCATTCAGGATTTTCTATACGTTCCTGAAAAAGTCTTGTAGGTGCCATCTGGGGGTATATTTTTTCTGATCTCATCCAGTTTTGGCTGGTCAAACGGCGAAGAAAGCTGCCTTCAGAAAAAGGGAATGGGATAACAGTCTTTCTCTCCAACAGTACCGTATGTGCAGTTGCCTAGCGACTGGGGTGCAGCGGATACAGGCCGCACCAGGTGACACCAGCCCGATGCCGCTTAGCACCCCCCTGGTCTTCCGCTGCATCCGCGCTACAACCCCTCTCTCGTCTTCAGCTGCGCCCACTCCCGTCCGGTAGAACCCCCCTCCCATCCAGTAGAACCTCATTACCTCCGCCGGCGGCCGGCCCAGGTCTGATGAGGGACAAGTGACGTCCCTCTGCTGACCCATGCAGGAGGACGTCAGTGACGCCGCCGGAGAGAAGAAGGCCAGCTACCTAATGTGGAAACAAGGATGAGATGACCATAAAAACAGGAGTTTTGTCCAGAGCAGAAAGGAACCGTCAGAATGCAGGATAAAATCAAGGGATTTATTGAATGCAACGCACTTCGCTGCGCATGCGCAGCTTCTTCAGGCATGACAAAATGAGGCTAGTGGCAGGTATATGTACCCCCAACAATTAACCGTTTACAAACTTTTGAATGTTACCACATGATAATATATGCATAAGTATGCATACAATAGAATAAAAAATATATACAAAGGGCATACAAATAACATGAATGCAGATAAATATAAATATAAAAATATGAGTGGTATAAAAACAATATGTTCACAATAAACCTTTAAAATGCAACTAGTGTGAATAGACGGATATAGCTCAAAAGATCACACCCATCGGAGAAAATAATTCCCCGGTGGGTGTATTCACAAGGGAATCAAGAAACAGAATAAAAAACAGTGTTATCTGGATAGGAACCCATAGAAACAAGAGGATTTACATGACAAAAAAAGGGGGGGGGGGCAGTCATAAGTAGGCATGGAACTTCACAGGCATAAAGAGAGGAGGATCCAAAAATGTATAAAAGCGCAAGGGAATAAACCGCGGAGGTAGAAAAAACGCAGCATATGAACACTCCTCTAAGATAACAACATAAAAAAATAAAAAACTTTCAATACGGGGCAAGGACTGCGAAACGTATTTTCACAGAAGCTCCGAAATAAAGGGTGGATAATAATGAAATCACAAGGGGGTGTATAAGGATTACAAGAAGCATACACTGTAACAAAAAAAAAGAAGGCGCTACCGCTCTAGGATGAACAGCAGAGAGGAAACGAAAGACTAGATGGAATGATATGGATAAGATATACATGAATTAATATACTGTATAATATTGTTATTAATATGAATGATAATTATTTTACTGTGTCGATACATTCATTAAAACATTGGGGGTGCAAAGTATGTAATTTATGAATCCAAAAGGATTCGCGATTATTTAGTCTCTGTAATCTTTTAGGTGAATGTATAGGAATAGTTTCAAGAATAATAAATTTTTATGATTAGGTATTTTTATGATGGTGAAAGGAAAAATGTTGTGACAAACTATGTAACATAAAACCATGTTTTATGTTCCATCTGTGCTTGTTCATCCTAGAGCGTATTGTCTGTATTTTACGGCCGACGTATTGATGGTCGCAACCACATGAGATTAAATAAATAGCAAATGTAGTATCACAATTCAATGTATCTTTTAGTTTAAATGTTTGTTGTGTAAAATGAGAGGAGAAGGTGTCGGCTTTTCTTGCAAGGAGAACAGAGAGGGGTTTTGATGATATAGTTTTATGTATTACTGAATGATCGGAAAATCTGCTAGGAGCTAATCATCCCCTCACATAATTTCTCCCCGAATTTGTTGGTTAACCCCACTAACAACATGATTTTGGATTTTCCTTCACCGCTTACTAGGCCAGCACCCAACATGGTCTGTCCTTTACTCCCTCCACTCACTGTACCAGTGTCCGGTCACTTGGTGAACTTGGGCCCCGGGGCGTCTCCTTGGAGCAGTCTGGTATTATCCTTGACTGCTCCATTGACTACTCCCTACTCACGATCCATGAGGTTTCATCGTCTGACCTGAATTCTACAATAGTCGATGCTTTACAGCACCATCGGGAATTCCACCACCACCTCCACTTCTTCGTTCCCTTCTTTTTTAAATTGCCCGTCCACTAGCAATGTCACCCCAGTGTGCGATGCCAATTTGGATGTACGCCTGTGCACGATTACTCACTATTACCCCCTAACCACGTCCTCCTGATCCAAACCCACCAAAAGAAAAGAAAACCCAGAGGCTGCAGAGGAGGTAATAAAAAACACCATTCACCCTCTACAGCCACTTAAAAAAAAAAAAAAAGATTATCCTTCTGCCCTGCTGTATTTTTAGATTTAAACGAATTTGTTCGTAAACTAACGCTTAGCCGACATTTTTTTATCCAGAATAAATCTGATCATGATTTAATCAGCATTCCTCAAACAACTAATATTTCAGCTTCTAACCTCAGTAGTACTATCATCTCCACATCTGCAATTGACACAATCTCATTAGCAGATGGCATTCCAGCACGTCATGTACCCGTAAAACCCAAATCTTCCTTCTATCCTCTGCATAACCGCGGTGGACATCTTGAGACCTTTTACCATATGGTCATGCAAGACTTTTCCAATCTATGTGATAAGTCCGTCATCTTCAAAGAGAATGGCAACTTAACCCTAGCTGAAAGAGCTGCTACTAAATCTATACAGAATAACAAATCCATTATTATCTGTCCCGCAGACAAGGGCGGGAGGTGGCTGTCCTCAACAGAACTGACTACAAAAGTGAGGCCCTTAGAATTTTATCAGATATTGAATATAATATTCCTCTTTCCTGTGATCCTTCCCCACTTATTTTTCTGAATATGGTAAACTAATTAGCAGAGCTGTGGATAATCTATCGTTGGACAAAAGGGAGCACACATTCCTCAATATCAAAAATTATAATTTACCCATTTTTTATTATTTACCCAAACTTCACAAATGTTTAGTTAATCCTCCTGGTAGACCTATTATTTCTGGAATTGGTTCTATTACTGCAAATCTCTCCAATTTCATTGATTTATTTCTCCAACCTTATGTTTTACGTTTATCTTCATACTTAAGAGATTCAGCCCAATTAATTTTAGAATTACATGATGTATCTCCATCTTTACCCCCTTGTTTCAGTTTCTTGACTTTGGATGTGTGCTCCCTTTATTCCAACATTTCCACTGAACTGGTTGTTCCCGCCATAGGACATTTTTTTCGGGAGGACCCGCTTTTAGGTTCTCGTCAGGCAGAATTTTTATTAGAGTCTATAAAATGTATTCTTCTCAATAATGTTTTTGAGTTCAACCATTTAATTTATCGTCAGAATAGGGGCTGTGCCATGGGGACTCGATTTGCCCCCAGTTATGCTAATTTATTCATGGGGGGATTCGAGTGCCTGATTATGGCACAGTCCCTGTATTTTAAGTTTGCCTTTTTCTTTCGTCGCTATATAGACGATCTTTTTTTCATTTGGGTAGGAACTAAACATCAAGCTGAGCTGTTTGTAAATGAGCTCAACACCAATACATGGGGCATAAAATTTACTATGCATTATGCAGAAACATCCATTCAGTTTTTGGATCTTGAGATCCATAAGACAGATAGTGGCACAGTCTTCACTAAGACTCTTTTTAAATCAGTCGACGTTAACAGTTTTTTTTACAGTTGTCCATTTTAGGAGCTGTCAAGAGTAGGAGCAAATCCCCATAGAAAACCTCTCCTGCTCTGAACAGTTTCTGACAAGGACAGCAGAGAGCACTGTGGTCAGACAGAAAGGAAATTCAAAAGAAAAGAACTTCCTGTGGAGCATACAGCAGCTGATAAGTACTGAAAGGATTAAGATTTTTAAATAGAAGTAATTTTACAAATCTGTTTAACTTTCTGGCACCAGTTGATTTAAAAGAAAATGTTTTCCACTGGAGTACCCCGTAAAGTCATTCTGGAAGCTGTAGTTTTAAATGGCGAAAACTTCTTTAGCGCTTTCCCATTCTGTCGCAATTGGTATATTTGGTTATTATACAGGAATTTTTCACAATGTGCAACACCCATGGCATCTGTAACAACAGGCTAAAAACTTACTTGGTGGGGGGGGGTAAGTATGGGATGATTACAATTTTCTACCGCAGTGGGTGAAACCAACCCTAGCAACGCCACTGCGTATGTGTAGGAAAAAGACAGAAATGGCACAATCTCTTTACATATTTCTTACAGTTTTAATTGCAGCATGAGACAAAATAGAATCAAAGTTAAGAAGACCCGCCATGTTGCCACGATTTTTTACCCTGAGGTTTTGCAGTATCTTTGCAATGTCCTCAGGAAGACTACATCATCAGGGGAGTAAGCAGAGGCACCGTGAGGAAAATGCCAAAATTAACAAATTTTAGTGCTCTTTTTTTGATCCAGTGACAAAGGTATATACTTTTTTTCTTCTTCTTTTTTGGATACAGTCCTGGTTCATACTGAATGTACCAAACTAGGCCATACAAACCTGGTCTGTTTTTATCAGAACTTTCCCATAAATAGACTGCAGGTCAGTGAGTCACACTGGTATAAATGCTGTGCCAATGGATCTAAACAATCTGGTGTAATTATTGTATTAATGATTTTTTTTCACTTACACGGTGTCACAATATGATTAGTGCATCCAGTTTCCTGTTATTCCAAAGAACTGAGTTACTTCAATAACATATCCTATTTATAAGAGCTTTGCCACATCCCTTAAATGGACAGTGAAATGTGCATAGTCTGCTGTATGTCGACACCTACTGTCTGTGCCAGTACGTTGTAATAAATATTAGTGACTGGTACGATCTCTGGTATGGTAACTTTACCTAATATTAAGTAAACACTTCATCTGAAAAAGGTTTTCTGGTATTATGAAATAATTGTCTACTATCTGTATTCTGCCTACTATGGTGTCCATTGCCGGGTCTGCTGTGATAACCTCACATGATATGCTCCCAACCAATCACTGGCCTCCACAGTCTCTTCCTGCATGCACAGCACTTGACTGCCGAGGCCAGTGACATACATTTGTTGAATAAAGTTCATTCAAAAGTATTTAAATATCACCTATGTATCATTTAGCACTGTACAGAGCATGCAGTCATTTTACCATCTCATTCAGACACACATTCTAGGACCAATTCCATAGGAGCCAAGTATCCTTGTGTGGAACAGAAAGGGAATACCCAGAGGAAACCCAGATAACAAGAACATGCAAAATCTGTGCAGATGTGTTTTTGTTAAACTCATATTTAGTGAATTTTAGTGAAATAAAATTGATTATATGCAGATAGCATTCCTCCAAACTAGTATTTTCCAACCAGTGTTCCTCCAACTGTTGCAAAGCTACAACTCCCAGCATGCCAGGATAGGTTTTGTTCCTAGGTTAAAATCACAACAATGACAACATCTGCAAGGGGTTTGTATGTTCTCCCTGTGTTTGTGTGGATTTCCTCCTGGTACTCTCATTTCCTCCCACACTCCAAAAACACACTGATAGATGAATTTGGATTGTGAACCCCAATGGGGACAGTAACCAATTTGAGTGATGAGAAGCTCTGTACAGCACTGTGAAATATGTCGGTGAAAATATAACTAAAGGAATAACTACAGATGAAACATCAATATGATCAAGAATCATTTGGTAATACATGCATGTGGCGTTGGGTCACTATGGATGAAATATCACTGCAACTTAAAGTAGTCATAACACTTCACTAAGTGAAGTCACTAAGTATAACATGCACTGGTGTGTAACAAGCATCATTTTAAGAGAGAAATGTGAGTAAAAAATTTTTTTTTTTATAAATTACTTGGAAGCTCTGAACTAGAGATGAGCGAATTTTTGAAAAATTCCATTTGGCCGATTCGCCAAATTTCCCCAAAAATTAGTTTTGGTCGGAATTTATTTGTGGTGAATCTCTATTAAAAACAGTAATTTCTGGCCTACAGAGAGCCTCAATAGGGGTGTAGAACACTACAGCCTTGCTGTAACAAGTATAAGGAGTGTGCTGTGTTAGTGAAATAATACTGTTATTCAGTATGACAATGTGATTACAGGCATCGCTATGCAGAGCGTCTGCATGCGTCTGCATGTGGCAGCAGGGTAGGGAGACCATATGGCGTCAAAATTGAGGAGATTAAAGAGATATTTTTATGTAATTTTTTTTATTTGAATTTATTTGAAATTTTTAACCCCTTAATGACCAAGCCCATTTTCACCTTAAGGACAAGGCCAATTTTATTTTTGCATTTTCGTTTTTTCCTTCTTGCCTTCTAAAATCCATAACTCTTTTATATTTCCATCTACAGACACATATAAGGGCTTGTTTTTTGCGTGACCAATTGTACTTTGTAATAAAACCTCTCATTTTATGATAAAATGTATGGAGAACCCCCAAAAAAAATTTTAGGGAGGAAATTTGAATGAAAACAAAAATTTTGCACATTTTGGAGGGGTTCGTTTTCACACTGTACAATTTACGGTAAAAATGACATGTGTTCTTTATTCTGTGGGTCAATATGATTAAAATGATACCCATTGGTAGATACTTTTATATTTATATATGTATTTTTTGTCAAATGTATGCAGCAATTTAGCACTTTGTTTATGGCGATTTGCTGTATACATTGGAGTAGTCGTGTAAAGGTTTAATTCCCCTTTTTTATTCTGTCACTTAAGAGATTAATTCCTACCTTTTAGAAGTGTGCTATCTTGTCATGCCTGAAGAAGTTGCGCATGCACAGCGAAACGCGTTGCATCTTGGTTATTAATGTCCACTTTTATCCTCCTTATCATGTCCTGGTCGGTCAGCGTGGTGTGAGCCGGTTCTCTTCATTGAAGCCAGTCCTTTCCATTCACCTGTCTATGAGGAAACAAAGACTGTGCCCTTTTCCCACGTTTAAGATGACCTTCACAAGACAAACATTTTTGGTAACCTAATTACACAGCTAACGTTTACCAGAAGGTATATGACCTCATATTGTCAGTGATTATATTGTAGTATGAGAAAATTTGAGAGATATGAGGCGAAAACGTAATGGCTTACCCTTACATGTGTAGTGTAAGTAAATGACGACGTGAGGTTTGAGCCTGAAATGGATTAGAAGAGTCAGCCCAAAACAGGCTGCCTGAAAGGAAAATGTAAAAGCGTGCTTATGAGTGAATGACTACAAGCGGGAGCCCCCTATAAATATATTGACCAAAACATCAGGTATGTGTGTACATTCTGTGTGCTGTGGGGGGGGGGGGGGATACATCTATCTATCTATCTATCTATCTATATATATATATATATAGAGAGAGAGAGAGAGAGCAAAGAAGAACCAAAGAAATATCCACACTCACCACCAGGTTAGTGACTCGAAGCTCCTACATAGAGATGCTGAAGGACTGAGGTTGCAGGGTAGCATGGACGCTCAGAGGCAATTACAGGCAATGGTTCGCAGTACGTGCTTCTTCCAGCCCCAAGTCATGTCATCGTGCTGTGCTTTTTAAATAAAGGTGAGCGTGGGATCGTGTCATGTGACCGCAACAGGTGAGCAAAAGAAAGCAAAAACGAAATTTTAAATTAACAGCAATATGCGTATATAAGTATGCTTAGGACAATAATAATACTTATAGAGCACAGGAGAACTAAGACTATTATAAGAATGGGGCCAGATCAACTCTATTGTTGAAGCCAAGTAGAACCTGCGCATCAAGGCGCAGAATCCACATTGCTTCGGCTCTTAATAGCCTAGTATCACAACCTAGAGTAGAAGAAATATGTTTAATTAATTCGAGACCACCAAATTTAATCCCTTCTGTTTTGCTGTTATGTACTTCTCTCATATGTTGAATGAAACGGGGAGCACCCACACCAGTTTTAAGGGAATCAAGGTGCTCACTTACCCTGATTCTGAGTGGCCTGACATTATTTCTGACATAAAAACACACACAGCTACAAATTGTGTATAGAACGAAAGGTGTGACCTATTCTAATCTTGTCAGTATTGATGTTATATTTACACTGTGGACAATTACCACATTTTCTGCTTCCTTTGAAAGCGGCAGTGGTCAGCCAGTTATCTTTCCGCTCATCTTTAATCCTAGCATTCTCATTTATTATTTCTCCAAGTGTCTTATTTCTTCGATATGTAATGATGGATTTTTGCATGGCAATATTTGATACATCATTGTCACCTTCCAAAATGTGCCAGTTCTTATTAATGGCTTTTTTTAAGCAATGTGGATTCTGCTCCTTGATGCGCAGGTTCTGCTTGGCTTCAACGATACAGTTGATCTGGCCCTATTCTTATAATAGTCTTAGTACTCCTGTGCTCTATAAGTATTATTATTGTCCTAAGCATACTTATATAAGCATATTGCTGTTCATTTAAAATTTAGTTTTTGTTTTCTTTTGCTCACCTATTGCGGTTGTTACGCCGAGCGCTCCGGGTCCCCGCTCCTCCCCGGAGCGCTCGCTACACTCTCCTCACTGCAGCGCTCCGGTCAGATCCACTGACTCGGGGCGCTGCGATACCGCCTCCAGCCGGGATGCGATTCGCGATGCGGGTAGCGCCCGCTCGCGATGCGCACCCCGGCTCCCGTACCTTACTCGCTCTCCGTCAGTCCTGTCCCGGCGCGCGCGGCCCCGCTCCCTAGGGCGCGCGCGCGCCGGGTCTTTGCGATTTAAAGGGCCACTGCGCCGCTGATTGGCGCAGTGGTTCCAATTAGTGTTATCACCTGTGCACTTCCCTATATCACCTCACTTCCCCTGCACTTCCTTGCCGGATCTTGTTGCCATCGTGCCAGTGAAAGCGTTTCCTTGTGTGTTCCTAGCCTGTGTTCCAGACCTCCTGCCGTTGCCCCTGACTACGATCCTTGCTGCCTGCCCCGACCTTCTGCTACGTCCGACCTTGCTTCTGTCTACTCCCTTGTACCGCGCCTATCTTCAGCAGCCAGAGAGGTTGAGCCGTTGCTAGTGGATACGACCTGGTCACTACCGCCGCAGCAAGACCATCCCGCTTTGCGGCGGGCTCTGGTGAAAACCAGTAGTGACTTAGAACCGATCCACTAGCACGGTCCACGCCAATCCCTCTCTGGCACAGAGGATCCACTACCTGCCAGCCGGCATCGTGACAGTAGATCCGGCCATGGATCACGCTGAAGTTCCTCTGCCAGTTGTCGCTGACCTCACCACGGTGGTCGCCCAGCAGTCACAACAGATAGCGCAACAAGGCCAACAGCTGTCTCAACTGACCGTTATGCTACAGCAGTTACTACCACAGCTTCAGCAATCATCTCCTCCGCCAGCTCCTGCACCTCCTCCGCAGCGAGTGGCCGCTTCTGGACTACGACTATCCTTGCCGGATAAATTTGATGGGGACTCTAAGTTTTGCCGTGGCTTTCTTTCCCAATGTTCATTGCACTTGGAGATGATGTCGGACCAGTTTCCCACTGAAAGGTCTAAGGTGGCTTTCGTAGTCAGCCTTCTGTCTGGAAAAGCCCTGTCTTGGGCCACACCGCTCTGGGACCGCAATGACCCCGTCACTGCCTCTGTACACTCCTTCTTCTCGGAAATTCGAAGTGTCTTTGAGGAACCTGCCCGAGCCTCTTCTGCTGAGACTGCCCTGTTGAACCTGGTCCAGGGTAATTCTTCCGTTGGCGAGTATGCCGTACAATTCCGTACTCTTGCTTCAGAATTATCCTGGAATAATGAGGCCCTCTGCGCGACCTTTAAAAAAGGCCTATCCAGCAACATTAAAGATGTTCTGGCCGCACGAGAAATCCCTGCTAATCTACATGAACTCATTCACCTAGCCACTCGCATTGACATGCGTTTTTCCGAAAGGCGTCAGGAGCTCCGCCAGGATATGGACTCTGTTCGCACGAGGCGTTTCTTCTCCCCGGCTCCTCTCTCCTCTGGTCCCCTGCAATCTGTTCCTGTGCCTCCCGCCGTGGAGGCTATGCAGGTCGACCGGTCTCGCCTGACACCTCAAGAGAGGACACGACGCCGCATGGAGAATCTCTGCCTGTACTGTGCTAGTACCGAACACTTCCTGAAGGATTGTCCTATCCGTCCTCCCCACCTGGAAAGACGTACGCTGACTCCGCACAAAGGTGAGACAGTCCTTGATGTCTACTCTGCTTCTCCACGTCTTACTGTGCCTGTGCGGATGTCTGCCTCTGCCTTCTCCTTCTCTGCTGTGGCCTTCTTGGACTCCGGATCTGCAGGAAATTTTATTTTGGCCTCTCTCGTCAACAAGTTCAACATCCCGGTGACCAGTCTCGCCAGACCCCTCTACATCAATTGTGTAAACAATGAAAGATTGGACTGTACCATACGTTTCCGCACGGAGCCCCTTCTAATGTGCATCGGATCTCATCACGAGAGGATTGAACTTTTGGTCCTCCCCAATTGCACTTCTGAAATTCTCCTTGGACTTCCCTGGCTTCAACTTCATTCCCCAACCCTGGATTGGTCCACTGGGGAGATCAAGAGTTGGGGGCCCTCTTGTTCCAAGGACTGCCTAAAACCGGTTCCCAGTAACCCTTGCCGTGACTCTGTGGTTCCTCCCGTAACCGGTCTCCCTAAGGCCTATATGGACTTTGCGGATGTTTTTTGCAAAAAACAAGCTGAGTCTCTACCTCCTCACAGGCCTTATGATTGTCCTATCGACCTCCTCCCGGGCACTACTCCACCCCGGGGCAGAATCTATCCTCTGTCCGTCCCAGAGACTCTTGCCATGTCTGAATACGTCCAGGAAAATTTAAAAAAGGGCTTTATCCATAAATCCTCCTCTCCTGCCGGAGCCGGATTTTTCTTTGTGTCTAAAAAAGATGGCTCTCTACGTCCTTGCATTGACTACCGCGGTCTTAATAAAATCACGGTTAAGAACCGCTACCCCCTACCCCTCATCTCTGAACTCTTTGATCGCCTCCAAGGTGCCCACATCTTTACCAAACTGGACTTAAGAGGTGCTTATAATCTCATCCGCATCAGAGAGGGGGATGAATGGAAAACGGCATTTAACACCAGAGATGGACACTTTGAGTATCTGGTCATGCCCTTTGGCCTGTGCAACGCCCCTGCCGTCTTCCAAGACTTTGTTAATGAAATTTTTCGTGATCTCCTATACTCCTGTGTTGTTGTATATCTGGACGATATCCTGATTTTTTCTGCCAATCTAGAAGAACACCGCCAGCATGTCCGTATGGTTCTTCAGAGACTTCGTGACAATCAACTCTATGCCAAAATAGAGAAATGTCTGTTTGAATGCCAATCTCTTCCTTTCCTAGGATACTTGGTCTCTGGCCAGGGACTACAAATGGATCCAGACAAACTCTCTGCCGTCTTAGATTGGCCACGCCCCTCCGGACTCCGTGCCATCCAACGTTTTTTGGGGTTCGCCAATTATTACAGGCAATTTATTCCACATTTTTCTACCGTTGTGGCTCCTATCGTGGCTTTAACCAAAAAAAATGCCGATCCCAAGTCTTGGCCTCCTCAAGCGGAAGACGCCTTTAAACGGCTCAAGTCTGCCTTTTCTTCGGCTCCCGTGCTCTCCAGACCTGACCCATCTAAACCCTTCCTATTGGAGGTTGATGCCTCCTCAGTGGGAGCTGGAGCTGTCCTTCTACAAAAAAATTCTTCCGGGCATGCTGTTACTTGTGGTTTTTTTTCTAGGACCTTCTCTCTGGCGGAGAGGAACTACTCCATCGGGGATCGAGAGCTTCTAGCCATTAAATTAGCACTTGAGGAATGGAGGCATCTGCTGGAGGGATCAAGATTTCCAGTTATTATTTACACCGATCACAAGAACCTCTCCTACCTCCAGTCTGCCCAACGGCTGAATCCTCGCCAGGCCAGGTGGTCTCTGTTCTTTGCCCGATTTAATTTTGAAATTCACTTTCGGCCTGCCGATAAGAACATTAGGGCCGATGCTCTCTCTCGTTCCTCAGATGCTTCTGAAGTTGAACTCTCTCCTCAACACATCATTCCTCCTGACTGCCTGATTTCCACTTCTCCAGCCTCCATCAGGCAAACTCCTCCAGGAAAGACCTTTGTTTCTCCACGCCAACGCCTCGGAATCCTCAAATGGGGTCACTCCTCCCATCTCGCAGGTCATGCGGGCATCAAGAAATCTGTGCAACTCATCTCTCGCTTCTATTGGTGGCCGACTCTAGAGACAGATGTGGTGGACTTTGTGCGAGCCTGCACTATCTGTGCCCGGGATAAGACTCCTCGCCAGAAGCCCGCTGGTTTTCTTCATCCTCTGCCTGTCCCCGAACAGCCTTGGTCTCTGATTGGTATGGATTTTATTACTGACTTACCCCCATCCCGTGGCAACACTGTTATTTGGGTGGTCGTTGATCGATTCTCCAAAATGGCACATTTCATCCCTCTTCCTGGTCTTCCTTCAGCGCCTCAGTTGGCTAAACAATTTTTTGTACACATTTTTCGTCTTCACGGGTTGCCTACGCAGATCGTCTCGGATAGAGGCGTCCAATTCGTGTCTAAATTCTGGAGGGCTCTCTGTAAACAACTCAAGATTAAATTAAATTTTTCTTCTGCATATCATCCTCAATCCAATGGACAAGTAGAAAGAATTAACCAGGTCTTGGGTGATTATTTACGACATTTTGTTTCCTCCCGCCAGGATGACTGGGCAGATCTTCTACCTTGGGCCGAATTCTCGTATAATTTCAGAGTCTCTGAATCTTCCTCCAAATCCCCATTTTTCGTGGTGTACGGCCGTCACCCTCTTCCCCCCCTCCCTACCCCCTTGCCCTCTGGTCTGCCCGCTGTGGATGAAATTTCTCGTGATCTTTCCATCATATGGAGAGAGACCCAAAATTCTCTCTTACAGGCTTCATCACGCATGAAGAAGTTCGCGGATAAGAAAAGAAGAGCTCCTCCCATTTTTTCCCCTGGAGACAAGGTATGGCTCTCCGCTAAATATGTCCGCTTCCGTGTCCCTAGCTATAAGTTGGGACCACGCTATCTTGGTCCTTTCAAAATTTTGTGCCAGATTAATCCTGTCTCTTACAAACTTCTTCTTCCTCCTTCTCTTCGTATTCCTAATGCCTTTCACGTTTCTCTTCTTAAACCACTTATCATTAACCGTTTCTCTCCCAAATCTGTTCCTCCCACTCCTGTTTCCGGCTCCTCGGACATCTTCTCCGTCAAAGAGATTTTGGCATCCAAAAAGGTCAGAGGGAAAACCTTTTTTTTAGTGGATTGGGAGGGTTGTGGTCCAGAAGAGAGATCCTGGGAACCTGAGGACAATATCCTAGACAAAAGTCTGCTCCTCAGGTTCTCAGGCTCTAAGAAGAGGGGGAGACCCAAGGGGGGGGTACTGTTACGCCGAGCGCTCCGGGTCCCCGCTCCTCCCCGGAGCGCTCGCTACACTCTCCTCACTGCAGCGCTCCGGTCAGATCCACTGACTCGGGGCGCTGCGATACCGCCTCCAGCCGGGATGCGATTCGCGATGCGGGTAGCGCCCGCTCGCGATGCGCACCCCGGCTCCCGTACCTTACTCGCTCTCCGTCAGTCCTGTCCCGGCGCGCGCGGCCCCGCTCCCTAGGGCGCGCGCGCGCCGGGTCTTTGCGATTTAAAGGGCCACTGCGCCGCTGATTGGCGCAGTGGTTCCAATTAGTGTTATCACCTGTGCACTTCCCTATATCACCTCACTTCCCCTGCACTTCCTTGCCGGATCTTGTTGCCATCGTGCCAGTGAAAGCGTTTCCTTGTGTGTTCCTAGCCTGTGTTCCAGACCTCCTGCCGTTGCCCCTGACTACGATCCTTGCTGCCTGCACCGACCTTCTGCTACGTCCGACCTTGCTTCTGTCTACTCCCTTGTACCGCGCCTATCTTCAGCAGCCAGAGAGGTTGAGCCGTTGCTAGTGGATACGACCTGGTCACTACCGCCGCAGCAAGACCATCCCGCTTTGCGGCGGGCTCTGGTGAAAACCAGTAGTGACTTAGAACCGATCCACTAGCACGGTCCACGCCAATCCCTCTCTGGCACAGAGGATCCACTACCTGCCAGCCGGCATCGTGACAGCGGTCACATGACCCTATCCCACGCTCACCTATATTTAAAAAGCACAGTGCGATGACATGACTTGGGGCCGGAAGAAATGTATACTATGCAAAATTGACGGTAATTGCCTCTGAGTGCCCACGCTACCCTGCAACCTCGGTCCACCGGCATCTCTATGTAGGAGCTTCAAGTCGCTAACCTGGCGTTGAGTGCGGATATTTGATTCTTTTTTTTGCTATATGTCTGATATACCTGTCCTTTAGCTTATATCTTAGCACCTTCTCAGACTCAGCATTTTATGGTCTTCACTGCTGTCACTGCTGCACTGCTATGCTGTTCCTAGTTTAACCCCCGATTTACCTGTGACTAGTGGTGCCATCCTATACCTCTGTTTAAACATATATATATATATATATATATATATATATATATATATATATATATATACAGTACAGACCAAAAGTTTGGACACAACTTCTCATTCAAAGTTTTCTTTATTTTCATGACTATGGAGATTGTAGATTCACACTGAAGGCATCAAAACTGTGAATTAACACATGTGGAATTATATACATAACAAAAAAGTTTGAAACAACTTAAAATATGTCATATTCTAGGTTCTTCAAAGTAGCCACCTTTTGCTTTGATAATTCCACATGTGTTAATTCACAGTTTTAATGCCTTCATTGTGAATCTACAGTATTCTTAGTCATGAAAATAAAGAGAACTTAGAATGAGAAGGTGTGTCCAAACTTTTGGTCTGTACTGTATATATGTATACATACACGCAGATAGACATTTATGCATCTATATCTATATATCATAGACACATTACAATATATTATTCTTCTTTAAATATATATATATATATATATATGTATATATATATATATATATATATGGGGCTGAGCGCTGCCCGACAGTGAGGAACCCTTGTGATAT
This sequence comes from Hyla sarda, assembly GCF_029499605.1. Classification (NCBI taxonomy): domain Eukaryota; kingdom Metazoa; phylum Chordata; class Amphibia; order Anura; family Hylidae; genus Hyla; species Hyla sarda. The sequence continues at coordinate 83,478,302 of NC_079196.1, read as the reverse complement.
ATTATGCTTGTGGTGGAAAACAAGTTATGCCTCTGCAGAGGATAGCACTGACAAGAAACATGAGAACAAGAGATGCAATGTCTCCCAGTAATGTTCCTCCTAAAGCTGAGGTTTTAAGTGAGGTATGCAATAGCAATAAAAGTTGCAGAAATAGCCCCTGGTGTGCCCACTCATACGCCGGGATGAATAGGATCGAGATGCTGTGGCGGGAGTGCCGTGCACCTAAAACTATCCCCCAGGACTGTCAGAGCGGTGTGAAACGCAGCTGTGATGGCTGCTTTCACTCTGGTAACATCTACCTTGTGACATAAAACACCGCTGATGCCCGGGACACTAACTTCGTGATGGCTGGAAGCTCTGGCGGAGATCCCGCAGCTTAGGACGCCAACTAGCCACGTGAGAGGTATCGTAGGGTGGAGCGCCACAGAGCGTGTCGGGCAGAGCAGAGGAGCACAGCACAGCAGCAGGACGTCAGGCAAACCAACAGACGCTGTCGTGAATGGAACGCCTGCTGGTAGGAGAGCCAGACCCACTATTTATGTGCTTACCGCCCCTCCCACAAACACAGGCTAATTAGCCTCAACACTAATTCCTGTGCAAATCTAGTAGAAATGTTTTTCTTCATTTTCCTATAATTTCCAGTTTTTTGTTCAAAAACAACATGAATCATAGAAATCCCCTTTAGCCAACTGGTCAATTACTTACAAAATGTGGGAAAAAAAATGTAACTGTCCTGTTCTGTTGTTGTATCCTGGCCAGCTGGTTTCTACATAATATATGTTTCATACAAGAACAAAAGCAGAGAAAGTCTCCCATCATCTTAGGTCATCCCCAACGTGCACAGTTGGTGTTTCTACCGTACCATGTGATGTTTTTAGTAACTGTACTTTTTGTTCTTATAAGGGTCTGTTTGCATGTGTGAGTCAGGGGTGAACTGGGGCTATATAAATACATACATATATATACATACATACTGTATACAGAAGAAAAACATATTGTTTTGTGACAAAATGACAAGCCAGAAAGCTGTTCAAACCTTAGCCATTTCATCTGACAGGAGTCTGTAAATAGGATAAAGCTGTGGGTTAAATATATGTTGCTTCTCTATCCTTCCATGTTTGTTTTACTTGATCATATCATAAAGAAATGCAAAGTAATGTAGTTGTCAGGAAAGACCAAAGTTGGCAAAATCTCAACGCGTCTGAGCCAAGACGTGTAGTCTAGAAGCTCTCGCAGAAGACTTTTCCTGAAATCACCTTATTTGAACATTTCCCGCACTGAAATCTGATACCCAGGAGTTAGGAAATGCATGAGTTCAGTTCAAAACAGCCATATAGATGTGTGTTCATGACAAATACATTCTCAATAAACCACCGAAGGGAGACGTCTAATTAGAGAGAGAGATCTGTCGAAGCCTTGCCGCAAATACTCCAGGGGGGATTTATTATTTCTGGCAGGCTATGAATGTTCAGATTCGACTCTTCCACAGCCAGAGTTAATTTAAGATGCATCCATTATATCATATATATGCATGTTATGCAGAGAAAATTGTGTCCTATATTAAATTGTGGTTCCTTTCATATGAGAAACTTACAACGTAACTGTGATTTGTGTTTCAATTATGTGATTTTTTACTGAACAGAGAAAATAACAGAGAAAACATATTTTACTGTACAGTCCTTGACTAGGAGGATTCTTAGAGGGGTATTACAGCCTGAAGAATTTAGGACCTTTTGACTAGATAGGTGATAGTGCAAGACTTGTAGGGGTCATTCCATACTACAGAGCCTCACAAGAATTAATGTGCCACTGTAAAGTCTCCTTTGCATGACTTTGACATATTGGGGACATTTATCAAAGTCACAGGTTTTGATGTGTCATTGGAGTGTACATGCACCAAACGTATTAAATGGTGCAGAGCATGTGATAAATATGGTGCAAGCACACATTTTTTTTAATATTTCAAAATATATCAAAACACCACTTTGTATGATTCCTTCCCTGCGACTTCTCTGAGACTTTTTAAGATGCTGCCTACAGCCAGTTTTGTAAGCTAGGTCTGGGCTGGTGTATGTTTGTGGTGTAATTAAGGGCAATGCAACAACTCTGCGACTTTTTTTTTGGTCGCAATTCATAAATCAGTGAGAATAGCAAAAGTTACATAGTGAGTGAAAGTAAAAAATAAAGTTGCACCGTGCGACAAAGTTGCTACAAATATACACAGAAAAACCCATATATAAGCCTTGATAAATGCCCCCACTGTCTGAAGGGGGCCTGTCAGCTGTTTCATGCTGCTGGAACATTAACTAAAATGCACTAGAACCATGTGTACAGTCAAGGAGGCCAGCTGGCTGCCATTGCTCCTTGCCCAGTTGGCTTGATGGACAAGTTTTTCCCTATACACACATATGGAGAGACATGTGAGTCCGGCCTAGTCGGGGTGGTGAGTGGGGAAAGCAGGGCAGAGTAGTACCACCTTGACTTTATGCCAAGTTTCCACTCCTTGAAATAGTTAAAGGGGTACTCTGCCCACATACATCTTATTCCCTATCCAAAGGATAGAGGATAAGATGTCTGATTGCGATCTAAGGGGATAGGGGGATAGGATGTCTGTAGATGGAGTACCCCTTCAATCATAGTGTATTGTAGTAAGGGTGCCCTGCCTATTTAATGCTGCCTGTGGAAGCAGCATTATTCAACAACTGCTAGATTCCCTTTATTAATATAAAGGCCACCACAAGAGGCATAGTGGCCAGTCTTACCAATGTCTATTAGAGAACTATGCAGGGAATTTGTTATGGCATAGTTCATTGGCATCAAAACACCTGCCATTTTCAAAAAGTGAGTGGCCCTTAAAAGAAAAAAGGTTGTGCCAGAAGGTTATGCCAGAACCTTGAGTATATTATAACAGAAATTTACAATATAAAATGGCCGTTGTTGCACATGGACAGTCAGGGTAAGTATACATTATTTAACAAAAAAATCTTGAATCTTGAAATATGCTTGCAAAAACCATTTCAAAAAGCTTGTATTTTTTTATTTTATTTTAACAGTTGTGATCTAAATCAGCTCTAGGATATGGTGCAGCCCTGCCTAAAAAAGAAATCTCTGCTGGGACTCTTCTTCAGTTTCATGTCTGCAGCATGGCATACTCACTTATACCTGTCTGCTGCTTCTTATAACCTACCAGATCTATATTAACATGAAGAATGGTGCAGATTTTGGGGTAAGGATTTGGGATACTAAAAATAATATTTTGTGTGGGTGGATTTTCTGAATAATATTTACTGGAATAAAGGCCCCTTTATTTTAAAATTGGAAGTGTTTTGAGGAAGTTGGACCTATGACCTTATGTGTGATGCAATTTCTTTACCTTTTCAACCAACAAAGTGACATTTTTTCCCCATATGACTCAGAATCTAGGCTTGCAATTTGAGGAAGCAATGTGGCAGCACAAAGCAAATTTGATAAGTTGCACTCACTGACCTCATAGACTTTGAGGTCACTGTACAATGGGGCAAAAAGTATTTAGTCAGCCACCAATTGTGCAAGTTCTCCCACTTAAAAAGATGAGAGAGGCCTGTAATTTTCATCATAGGTATACCTCAACTATGAGAGACATAATGAGAAAAAAAAATCACATTGTCTGATTTTTTAATAATTTATTTGCAAATTATGGTGGAAAATAAGTATTTGGTCACCTACAATCAAGTAAGATTTCTGGCTCTCACAGACTCCTCTATCATCCACTTGTTACCTGTATTAATGGCACCTGTTTGAACTTGTTATCAGTATAAAAGACACCTGTCCACAATCTCAGTCACACTCCAAACTCCACTATGGCCAAGACAAAAGAGCTGTTGAAGGACACGTTAACAAAATTGTAGACCTGCACCAGGCTGGGAAGACTGAATCTGCAATAGGCAAGCAGCTTGGTGTGAAGAAATCAACTGTGGGAGAAATTATTAGAAAATGGAAGACATACAAGACCACTGATAATCTCCCTCGATCTGGGGCTCCATGCAAGATCTCACCCCGTGGTAGACATGTGCAATTCGGTTCGGCACGAATGTCAAATTTACAGAATTTTGCCGTTTTCGTGCATTCGGGCTGTTCCGAATGCACGAAAAAATTTTTTGAATATTTCCGAATAGCAACGATAAAATGAATAGCAACATAACGAATGCATATTAAAAAACTAATGCATTCGTTATCCGAAAACAAATGCATTAATTATTTACCGAATGCATGCGGTAAAAAAACAAAAGTAAAGAATTCTTTCTAATTTTTTTTATTGTTCCTTGCGCTACACTGTTTCTGACTGTTAGTTACTGTTTTACTGTTACTAGGGTGCCTCCAGCTGTTGCAAAACTACTACACCCACCCAGCATGCGGCTGTCTGGGCATGCTGGGAGTTGTAGTTTTGCAACAGCTGGAGGAACACTTTGGCAAACACACGCATTTGCGCAATGCTTTTTAATTCATTTTCAATTTCTGCTGGCTTTTGTCAGACATAGGTTACCAGGTCCATGACATGCATAGTAATTGCCGTGGGAATATTTTTCATTCATAAAACTGCAGGCTTAATTGGATAATTGCCGCGTAGAACGCTTAGGACACCAAACATTCTACACGGCAATTATCCAATTAAGTCTGCGATTTTATGAATGAAAAATGTTCCCACGGCAATTACTATGCATATCATTGACCTCAATCACCCGACAATCAAACACATCGATCAAACACATCAATCATTCATACAGCATTCATTCATTCATTCATTTACTCATTCATTCAACATTTTTGTATGTATTAATAATTTATTAATACATATAATGTAATGTTGAATGAATGAGTAAAATGAATGAATGCTGTATGAATGATTGATGTGTTTGATCGTCGGGTGATTGAGGTCAATGACATGCATAGTAATTGCCGTGGGAACATTTTTCATTCATAAAACTGCAGGCTTAATTGGATAATTGCCGCGTAGAACGCTTAGGACACCAAACATTCTACACGGCAATTATCCAATTAAGTCTGCGATTTTATGAATGAAAAATGTTCCCACGGCAATTACTATGCATATCATTGACCTCAATCACCCGACAATCAAACACATCGATCAAACACATCAATCATTCATACAGCATTCATTCATTCATTCATTTACTCATTCATTCAACATTTTTGTATGTATTAATAATTTATTAATACATATAATGTAATGTTGAATGAATGAGTAAAATGAATGAATGCTGTATGAATGATTGATGTGTTTGATCGTCGGGTGATTGAGGTCAATGACATGCATAGTAATTGCCGTGGGAACATTTTTCATTCATAAAACTGCAGGCTTAATTGGATAATTGCCGTGTAGAACGCTTAGGACACCAAACATTCTACACTGCAATTATCCAATTAAGTCTGCGGTTTTATGAATGAAAAATGTTCCCACGGCAATTACTATGCATGTCTTAGACCTGGTAACCCATTTCTGACAAAAGCCAGCGGAATTTGAAAATGAATTAAAAAGCATTGCGCAAATGCGTGTGTTTGCCAAAGTATGCCTCCAGCTGTTGCAAAACTACAACTCCCAGCATGCCCAGACAGCCGCATGCTGGGTGGGTGTTGTAGTTTTGCAACAGTTTGATCAAAGCGTTTGATTGTCGGGTGATTACTGTATAACATCATGTTATACATAAATCACCCGACAATCAAACACATCGATCAAACACATCAATCATTCATACAGCATTCATTCATTTACTCATTCATTCATTCAACATTACATTATGTATTAATATAAATCACATAAAATTATATTATCTTACCTGTCTTCCAATGTTCCGATCTCTGCGGCTGCCCTCTTTTCCTGCACACACTCCCGATAATGGTCCCCTGCTTAAAAAAGATTTACCCGAATGTACCCGAATACCAAATGTATACGAAAAATCAAACCCACCCGAAGACGAATGTATCCGAAAAAAATCAAACCCAGCCACCCGAATACTGAATGTATCCGAAAAAAATTAGCCCCGGACACCCGAATACCGAATGTATACGAAAAAATTTACATACCGGACACCCGAATACCGAATGTATCCGAAAAAAAATGAAAACTGGACACCCGAATACCGAATGTATCTGAAAATCAAAACTGAAAATATTACTGAACCGTAAATGATATAAAAAAAAAAAACTAAAAAACGAAGCGAAAAAAAAAAGAACATTTTTCTTCTGCACATGTCTACCCCCTGGTGTCAAAATGATCACAGACACGCTGAGTAAAAATCCCAGAACCACACGGGGGGACCTAATTAGGGACCTGCGGAGAGCTGGGACCAAAGTAACAAAGGCTACCATCAGTAACACACTGCGTCACCAGGGAATCCGAAAAACCAGATAGCTCAATGTTAAAGTCCATAATGGGCTATCGATCCCCCATTAGGGTATGAAAATTTTAATATAAACCTGGGGTATGACTTACAGATTTAAAATACACTTTAATTGGGTATATTCAGATAAAAAACATATAACCACTACTATACAAACATATAACTTTCTTGTGACCCCAAATTGAAAAATCACAAAGAATAGAACAAAAGATGTGTAATGTCCACCACCTGAATTATTGCACATATATAAATCAATTGTCACTTCATTAGTCAAATATCAGTGACTAATTGCACATATATCCTCTGAGTTGTCGGGAAAAAATCCACAACAATTCAACAAATTCGGGTTGGAAACCTTTATAAATACGTGGGAAAACTCAGAAATGTCGGGTTACGCCCCTTTTTCGGGTTTGGGAGAATCCACATCGGGTCCGTCGGGAAAAAATGTTGCATTGTGTCGCAGACTGGCGCACGATGTCTGCGACATGTCGCAGGCAAAGATGCGCCAAAGAAACCTGACAAAACAAGTCGGTTTTAGAATAGTAAATGAGGACCATTGTAAAGCACAGTCTACCTGCATCAGGCCCAGGAACTGTATTGGGCCAAACATAGCCTAATAGTGACAACATTTGTTCTATGTCCAAACATTACTTTTATTCAACATTTCCATTTTCTTTATTTTGCAGGATTGGATAAAACTGAAAATGTTGAATTTGGTCAGAATTTGCTTAAAAAGTTTTGCTGACCTGAAAAGTGCTATTCCAGAGATCCTCTATTGTCCTCTGCTAGGCTCCAGCAGAAGCATGTGCTTGCTATGACAACAGTTAGCCATTTTTTTTTTGTGTAAAAACCTCCTATGATATCATAATGTATTAAACTTTTTTTTTATATGTTCCTAGGGGTGCTGCTAAAAGTAAAAAAATAAATAATACTTACCGACTCAAGTCCACTGTATGTCCTAGTTCAGCATTTTAGTTGTCCCCTGTTGCTTCAATGGCCCTCATTTACTATTGCAAACCTGACATGTTTTGTCAGGTTGTGCGCCAGATTCTGCGCCAGAATTGAAAAAACCTGACTAACTCCATTTTACTAAGAAAACCTAAAAAGGGGCATGGGCGTCTGGGAAAAGGGGGGGGGGTGGTCACCAAAAAAGGGCGTGTTCCCAACATATTCACAAAAACCCAACATATTTACTAAGGTTTCCACAGAAAATGTGGTGGATTTCAGCCGAGGAAAACCCGACAGATCAGAGCAGGTTTAAAAAAAAAAGCAAAATGTAGGGAAACCTTAGTAAATACTGTGGGAAAAAATTGTAGATAATTAAAACCCACAAAGAAACCTACACTCCACCCTTAGTAAATCAGGGCCAATGTGTCAAAGCAGGACTGGCCCGCTGAGCCAACCACTGCCCAATATGGCAAACCACTGCAGCTGAGCAAAAAGGTCCTGCTATAATTCATCATCTTGAAAGATGCTACATGGGGAGAGCAGCAAGGGATAAGAATTTGCCAGTAGGAGCTGTGGTAGGTAAGTATCCTTTATTATTTATCTTTAGCAGCCCCCCAGCAACATATGACATTTTTTAAAATCTTGGAATAACCATTTAAAGGGGTACTCCTGCGCTTAGACATCTTATCCCCTATCCAAAGGATAGGGGATAAGAAGCCTGATTGCGGGGGTCCCGCCGCTGGGGACCCCCGTGATCTTGCACGCCACACCCCATTAAAATCAGTCCCCAGAGCGTGTTTGCTCTGGGTCTGATTACTGTCGATCACGGGGACGTCACAACACTTCGTCCTCATGATCGACAGTAATCAGACCCGGAGCGAACACGCTCCAGGGACTGATTTTAATGGGGTGCGGCGTGCAAGATCACGGGGGTCCCCAGTGGTGGGACCCCGCGATCAGGCATCTTATCCCCTATCCTTTGAATAGGGGATAAGATGTCTAAGCCCTGGAGTACCCCTTTAAAGGGGTTGGATGAAGTTAGAAATCATGGCTGCTTTTTCCCAGAAGCAGCTCAACTCTTATCTATGGGCTGCATCTGGGAATAAGCCTGAGTTGCAATACTAAACACAGCTCAAGGACAAGAGTGGGACTAGCTCAATAAGAAAAGAGATCTTTTTTTCTGATCTCATAAACCTCTTCTTTTCAGCCTAAATACTGAGAAATTGTGTCTAGTACTTGTCAAATAGATGTTGATGGGCAACTGCAATGTGACCGTAAATAAATGCAGCCAGAAGAAATTCAAATTCCTGAGGTTTTTCTGAGACCTTTTGAGAACATTTAGTCGGCTGTGAACAGAAACCTATAGTCTGAAGTTTGGACACAGACTGTAGACTGTTGTATAACCTTCAACAGCTTGTAGACTTGTAGTAGAGTAGGTACTGGAAAAATACCTTCAACTTTGCTTTGCATGTTCTGAACTTAGTTTCTGAACCTCAGACATCTATCTCATCTTTTCCTCTTATTGGAACTATTTAATCTCAAGGTCTTTGGGGATTATCATCTATGATCTACTCATATCTAAAGCAAGACATCAGAATCTTCCACCCCTGCTCTGGAAAAATGGAAATTATTAATACTCTTTTTAACCACTGACATTTAAAATGACCTTGTGGAATTGCATTTAAAGGTCTCGCCAGCTGTGAATAACAAATTGATTCAGTACAACATCATCCACCGATGTTATCTAACCCCTATACGACTTTACAGTAGGATTCCTAATTCAGAATGGGGGGTATTTATCAATGGATTTATGTGTTTTTTTTTTCATAACTTTGGCGCAATTCTTTGGGGCAGTGTCTTTTTGCGCCAAAGTTTGACGCATTCTCTCCACTGTCATTTTTGAAAACTTTCTCAAAATCACACGGTCCTGTGTGTGATTTTTGCTTTGGTCAATAATCCTTCATTTGCGCCAATCGATCTTTGGCGCAATTTTGCGCCTTTAGTTTTTTTAGGCGCAATTCACCAAGAAAGTTTGTACATGGAAAACACACATTGCAATGTCAGAAAATGTAAAGGCGTCAAAATATATTAAAGGGGTACTCCAGTGAAAATTTTTTATTTTTTTTTAAATCTCCTGGTGCCAGAAAGTTAAACAGATTTGTAAGTGACTTCTATTAAAAAATATTAATCCTTCCAGTACTTATTAGCTGCTGAATACTACAGAGGAAATTATTTTCTTTTTGGAACACAGTGCTCTCTGCTGACATCACGAGCACAGTGCTCTCTGCTGACATCTCTGTCCATTTTAGGAACTGTCCAGAGAAGCATATGTTTGCTATGGGGATTTTCTCCTGCTCTGGACAGTTCTTAAAATGGACAGAGATGTCAGCAGAGAGCACTGTGTTCCAAAAAGAAAACAATTTCCTCTGCATTATTCAGCAGCTAATAAGTACTGGAAGGATTAAGATTTTTTAATAGAAGTAATTTACAAATCTGTTTAACCTTCTGGCACCAGTTGATCAAAAAAAAAAGTTTTCCCTGGAGTACCCCTTTAAGACTTTTTTTTATGAAAGCAGCAAGACCTCTGGGGCTGCGCACTACTATCCTGGGACACGGTTGTCTCGGAGGAACCTTCACCCTCCTTTGAGCCAACATTGGACATGGCCACACAGGTTCAGGAAAGGTAAGCACTAAAGGTAACCAAAGTACTTAATGCCCCTATCTGAGCTCCACTCTGCTCAGCCCTACCGGAGATCCTTCCCTCTGTGCCCAGGAATCCTGGAACCTGTCCACGTCGAGAGGTAACATGTACTGACCTTCCAGACCTTTTCCTCCTTCTCCTCCCCCCTTCTCTTTGCCTCCTTTCCTTCTTTCTTCCCCTCATGTGCTTTTCTCCTTGTCGTATAATGACCTTCATGTCAACTTACTTCCTGTAACTGTTCAACGAACCCCTAGGGCCCTTAAAGCGTACCTGTCATAGTGGCGGCTATTTTGAGCTTGAATTTCAGGTGAAAATTTAATTTTTTTTTTAACAGGTGTATAATGTGAAATGTCATATTATAATGAGTCCTGCAATATATGAAAAGTTTTTAACAATGACAGTGCCTCTTTAAGTTGTGCCTTCCCGTGTTCCCCTGTTGGTCTCCATCATCATCGACCCCCCCTCCTCTATTTGAACACTTATGTCTCCCTTAATTGTTTGGGTACTATGACTGTGGATCACTGTTCTCCGCCTGCTCTTTATAGGGACTGGAGACTTGCAGACTGGGGAATGATGCCCTCTATCGTCCTCCCGTTTAGTCCCTAAGACCTGTTCGTGGATCTGTTCTGGTTGTTATATGCATGTCTCATTGAACCTCCGATACCTGAGGGGTGACACTACATTGGATAATGTACCCACCCCTCTGACATGACATGGTACTGTTATATTGTTGTTTGTTTGTATAAAACCTAATAAAGATTTACTATGGGGGAAAAAAAATCAATTTCACATGGTGACTATAAACCCCACAAAAGAAAATAACTCAAGTCGCTTGCTGATATACTGCTGAAAAGGCTGCTCTACAGGGTAAAATACGCGTCCTCTGTGGTGGTAAGTTCTGTGTATAAGGCGCTGTGAACAGCTGATTTCGGCATTTGTGACAAAATGACTAACAATGTGAGCCAAATGATACATTTGGCACACGTCTGCAAAAACCAAAGTGAAGAAAAAATTGTAAAAAGAAAAACTGTCAACAGACAAAATTTATAAATACCCCCAATGGGGGACATTTATCAAAGCATTTAGTAATTTTTTTTGCTTAACCTCCCTGGCGGTATGATTCTGTCTGGAAATTTGTACCAAAAGCGGTTCAATTTTTTGCACTAAATTTCACATCTCCCCCGTCACATTCCCCCTCCTTTGTCACATTCCCCCTCCCCCTTGTCACATCCCCCCCCTGTCACATTCTCCCCCCTCCTTGTCACATTCCCCCCCTCCTTGTCACATTCCCCCCCCTTGTCACATTCTCCCCCCTTCATGTTACATTCCCCTCCCCCTGTCACATTCCCTCCCTTGTCACATTCCCCCCTTTGTCACATTCCCCCCTCTGTCACATTCCCCCCTGTCACATCCCCCCCCCTGTCACATTCCCCCCCCATGTCACATTCTCTGTCACATTCCCCCTGTCACATTCCCCCCCTGTCACATTCCCCCCCCCCCCTTGTCACATTTCCCCCCTTTGTCACATTCTTCCCCCCCCCCCCCCCCCCCCCCCGTCACATTCATTCCCCCCCACCTTCTCACCTTGTCCTGCAGCAGGATACACTGGGTTTGCCGGGCAGATTTCAAACCTAGTGTATTTGCTGCAGAACAAGTCCTTTCCCCTTCAGCCAATCACAGGCTTTACACCACCGCGGCCTGTGATTGGCTGAAAAGGGAAAGGTCCTGTAAGATGAATAGTGAATAGAGCAGGGACCAGAGCGCACGGAGGGGAACGACATCTTCAGGGACCGGGATTAGGTAAGCAAAAGTTTTATTTTTATTTTACTACTTTTTCCTTTTACACTTAGCACAGTGTTTTTCTAACAGGGGGCCTCCAGCTGTTGTGAAACTAATACTCCCAGCATGCCCGGACAGCCTTTGGCTGTTCGGGCATGCTGAGAGTTGTAGTTTTGCAACAGCTGGAGGCCCCCTGGTAGGGAAACACTGACTTTTAGTATTTTTCTTTACCTGCTCTGGCCAGCCCCCGCCACGGGAGCCGACCAGAGCAGATAATCGCATGTTTTCCCGGGGGGCCGCATTGGTATATCGCATTGCTTTTGCGATATATCGTGCAGCCCGGCCGGGAACTCTACAATTCTACCCCGAGCGTGACTCGGGGTTACCGATCCTGGCAGGGAAAATTAACCCCGAGTCACACTCGGGATTACCGCTCAGGAGGTTAAAATTGTCGCAAAAAAGTTGCGAGTGTGACTCTCTTATTTCTGCGACTTTTTGATTATGCAGTGTCCTAAGCAAAAAAATTCAATCTTGCTTACCAATGCAAAAAGTGATTTTTGACTTGCAGTTGTCAGAGATTTATGGAGTCGCAAAAAAGTCGCATGGCATGAAAAAACTTACTAAATTTACTCCAGCTCAGACATGGGGCAGAAAAAGCCTACGGATACTGGAAGCCTGTGCTAGCATTTCTCCTGCGGTGTATATAGTAGTATATAGCAGTGTATACGGATACTGGAAGCCTGTGCTAGCATTTCTCCTGCGGTGTATATAGTAGTATATAGCAGTGTATACGGATACTGGAAGCCTGTGCTAGCATTTCTCCTGCGGTGTTGCTATCAGTGTGTGAAGAGTGGGGGAAGAGGGTTGCATTGACAATCCAACACAATGGGCAGCACATTGAACACATTTTATAAGTGGTCAGAAACTTGTATATAACTCATGAAAGAATAGCTACATTAAAACCAAGCACATCATTGTTTTTCTTGTGAAATTCCCAATAAGTTTGATGTGTCACATGACCCTCTTCCTATTGAAAAAACAAAAGTTGGATTCAAAATGGCCGACTTCAAAATGGCCGCCATGCTCACCACCCATCTTGAAAAGTTTCCCCCCTCACATATACTAATGTGCCACAAACAGGAAGTTAATATCACCAACCATTCCCATTTTATTAAGGTGTATCCACATAAAGGGCCCACCCTGTACACAAGGGAGCGCCCCCTGTCTTTTGTTTTTTTTTGTTCCCCCATTTCACATAATTAATTTTATAATATAGACGATTTTGAACAGGAGAAGCACAAGGACTGGATTCCATTTTTTTTATCTGTCCAATTCACCTAATTCTAATTTATGAGATTGAGCTACTACAACAGATACGGCCTGTGGACAAAAGCAGCCATGTTCTCATTTTATTAAATATTAATCCTTCCGGTGCATATCTACTGCTGTATGCTCCAGAGGAAGTTCTTTTCTTTTTGGATTTCTTTGCTGTCTGACCACAGTGCTCTTTGCTGACACCTGTGTACATGTCAGGAACTATCCAGAGCAGGAGAGATTTACTATAGGGATTTGCTCCTACTCTGGATAGTTCCTGACATGGAACAAAGGTGTCAGCAGAGAGCACTGTGGTCAGACAGAAAAGAAATTCAAAAAGAAAATAATTTTCTTTGTAGTATACTGAAGCTGATAAGTACTGGAAAGATTAAGATTTTTAAATAGAAGTAATATACAAATCTGTTTAACTTTCTGGCACCAGTTGATTTTAAACAAATTGTTTTCCACCGGAGTACCCCTTTAAGACTAGTAGTTTACCTTATCATTTTAAACAGCTGGTTTTGCAGCATATATTCATTTCATCTACAGACATTTTCTTCTAATCTAAGTAAAGAACATCTTTTTCCAATGTCTATCGGCCAAGAATAGTCAAAAATAAGGGAACTCTATCTGCACCTTGTTACAGAATCATCATCACATTAGGAGTTCATTGTCCAATACTGGAGATCGCGCTCTATTTTTCAACATGAAAAATGATTCAACATTCATAGGGGCCTCCGGTTTCCCAGGAGGCTCTGTGAGATGGTAGCCAAAGGTAGGCCTGGGTCTGATCCAATGTCAGGTGATTTGTCTGGTTGCCATAGTGAAAACAGACACTGGAAGAATAAAAAGCACATGTGGGGGTCAGAGATCCCTTACGTAACTGTATCTGTGGAGGAAAACATCTGAATATTATTCTACAGTAAAAAAAAACTATATATTAATCATTAAGTATCATGGTATGCAAAGAAACAGGTGGTCATTTACTAACTATGAATACACATATTCTTTATACATATGACATGCTAAGTCCTGATTCCTGATGGGAACGTCTATAACTTAGGATGGTTTCATCAGATTACTGCACCTGGTGTATCCAGATTCAAATTTTTTGTTAATATTTTGTATTTAAAGGGGTACTCCAGCCCAAAGACATCTTATCACCTATCATAGGCATGCACAGCCTATTGCATTAGGGTGTGCACCCTAAAGCACAAACTCATGCCGTGCGCGTGCATATATATATATATATATATATATATATATATATATACACACATATACATACACAAAAATACACTCTTGCTTGCATGCACACATACATAAACAGACCTGCACTCATATAGGTGCAGTATAAGTCCCCCCACATTAGGTTGGCAGTACAGTTCCCCCCACATTAGGTGCAGTACAGTTCCCCCCACATTAGGTGCAGTACAGTTCCCCCCACATTAGGTGCAGTATAGTTCTCCACATTAGGTGCATTATAGTTCTCCACATTAGGTGCAGTATAGTTACCCCACATTAGGTGCAGTATAGTTCTCCCCACATTAGGTGCAGGACAGTTCCCCCACATTAGGTGCAGTACAGTTCCTCCACATTAGGTGCAGTATAGTTCCCCACATTAGGTGCAGTATAGTTCCCCCACATTAGGTGCAGTATAGTTCCCCACATTAGGTGCAGTATAGTTCTCCCCACATTAGGTGCAGTACAGTTCCCCCACATTAGGTGCAGTATAGTTCCCCACATTAGATGCAGTATAGTTCCCCACATTAGGTGCAGTATAGTTCCCCCACATTAGGTGCAGTATAGTTCTCCACATTAGATGCAGTATGTTCCCCCACATTAGGTGCAGTATAGTTCCCCTACATTAGGTGCAGTAAGGTTCCCCCACATTAGGTGCAGTATAGTTCCCCAACATTAGGTGCAGTATAGTTCCCCCACATTAGGTGCAGTATAGTTCTCCACATTAGGTGCAGTATAGTTCTCCACATTAGGTGCAGTATAGCTCCCCACATTAGGGGCAGTATAGTTCCCCCACAGACATACAGCCTTCAGCCATATACAGTGTATGGCTGGAGGCTGTATGTCTGTGTACTGCCCCACTTCAGTGTTCCGACCATCTCTCATGCATCACCCACCTGTCTCAGCTGCACGAAGGGATGATCGCTCCGTGTCTGAAGCCTTACGATCACGGGGCCACAGTATCATTATGTCATGACTCCGCACCCTTGTGACACCATGCCCCACCCCCTCCCATAGGCTTGCATTGAGGGGGCAGGGCATGATGTCACAAGGGCAGCCATTGACTAAATGCATTTTTTTCTGAATAGTCAGGTGGGTGTGAACTTTAATTAAAAAATGGGATGTAAATATTAGGCTGAGGGGGTATGGAACAGGTCCAAAGTGGTGATATATAAGGCTTTGGAGGCATTAATCTGGCTGACACCCCCTAGTGTCAACTGGTGCCAAAAAGGTAAACAGAGTTGTAAATTACTAGACAAAAAAGCAAGGAAAATGGGAGAGCACTCAAGGGGCTGTATCACCTAACGCTGCATGCAGCAAGGTCCTCTGTGACCTCCAACCAAAGTCTCCTGCGGGGTGCACGTACACAGATATGAAGCATCAATATAGACAACCAAAGAAAACGTAGGTGCACTCACCACAAAGCAGAGACTGTCGGGTCTAGAAGTCCGGTAACAGGGTGCATAGCCCCTAGTGAGGTGTGGCGCTCGGAGGCTACACTGGCAGTTTCGCATGTAAGTGTGTGTTTCTTCCGGCCTCAAGGCGTAGCCTCCGAGTGCCACACTTCACTAGTGATGAGCGGCATTGCCCATATTCGTATTCGCGATATTTCGTGAATATATAGACAAATATTCGTCCTATATGCGCGAAGAAAACAGTGAGGGGGTGGGCAACTTTACTATTGGTTGCTAGGGATGTTGTTGATAACCTCTGACAAGTGTCTTTGCATCATCCTAATTGAAAAGAAAGAATATGCAAATATTCGAATATGCGCACATGCAAATATGCGCATATGCGAAAATTCACATATGCGGGAAAAGCGAATATTCGCAATTTCAAACATATAGCGAATATATTTGCAATATTTGCGAATTTGCAATATTCGCAATAAAAATTTGAAATGCGAATATTCGCGCCCAACACTGCACTTCACCAGCGCCTATGCCGTGACCCGGCACCTACCGGACTTCTAGACCCGAAAGTCTCTGCTTTGCGGTGAGTGCACCTACGTTTTCTTTGGTTGTCTAGAGTTGTAAATTATTTCTATTTAAAAATCTTAACCCTTTCAGTACTTATCAGCTGCTGTATGCTCCGGAGGAAGTTGTATGCTGCCACCTCTGTCTGTGTCATGAACTGTCCAGAGCAGGAGAGGTTTGCTATGGGGATTTCCTCCTACTCTGAACAGTTCCTGACATGGACAGAGGTGTCAGCATAGAGCACTCTGGTCAGGCAGAAAAGAACTATACAACTTCCTCTGGAGCATACAGCAGCTGATAAGTACTGAAGGGATTTCTATTTTTAAATAGATTTAATTTACACATCTGTTTAACTTTTTGGCACCAGTTAATAAAATAAAAAAAATTGTACCCCTTTAACGAGTTTTATTTTACATCTCTGCCCAGGTATAGGATTCAAAGGAAATAACAGGGTAAGAGTTAGCCATACATCCTCATCCCAAAAGTATCTTTATGTCCTATTAGTCAGTTATATGTTTGTTTTGGCTACTGACACATCTTTCTGTATCATCTCAGGAAAAACTGAAGACTATTAAAGATTCTGTTTTAGCTTATTGTACTAGTCTTCATATGAGTGATACCCTTTAAATACTAATATCATATTCTAGAGATGCTTTGGTCCCGGGAAACCTCTTTAGAAAAAATAAAAAATAAAAAGGCTAGACTGATCATAAACTAATAAATCACCCCCATAATAAGGTAATTTGAGTGGAATATACAAAATAGTGTGGAATACTTCCAATGAGTGATTCTTGGTAAACCAAATCCTTGAGAGCACAAGGTACATGGGTTTCTTTGTTTCCTGAACAGAGATACAAAACAGTTAACAAGCATTTTTTTCTAAATCCTGCCCTGTGGGATAATGATGTAAGGAACAGATGTGTCAGCTTCTCTGTCAGTTCCTGTGATGTGTTCCATGTACCTGACAGTAAACAAATATGTAATCTGTTTATAAATCCTTAACATGTGTATTGAAAACAATACATAAAAAATGTATCTCTCCTGCTCTACACTAGCATGTTATTGTTAGTATGTAATGAGTGAGACTCAAAGTCTCTGCTACAAGCTCTCAGAAGTTGTATATATCAACCCAGTGCTTGGTTTACAGCATTCACTACTGATCACTGCTCTAAAATGTCCTCCACGCTGCTGTTTCTAATGATGTAGTATAGAGATATTGGGGAGCAGGATCTCCTCCTCTGCATGTGCAGTGTATAGAAGACATCATAGAGGCTAGTCTGCACTCACTAGCTCAAGGACAAGTTATATATTAGAGATGAAGACTGCAGAGCAGAAATCTAGTGAAAAATACCCCATGCAAGTTATTTAACAGAACAAATATTGTCCCTAGCACAATAAAGATGCAGTAAATAAAAGGATGCCCCCTATGAGAATGTACTACGAAAGATTGTTACTAAAGCTAAAAGGTAGTCAGTTAACTAAAGAAAAAAAATCTGCATCTAGTTCGCAATATAATTCTGTAGCAGCTGTCTCCATAATTCCTGCATCTATACCTATATGATGCTATGATATTAAAAACACCTCTAGTGCTTTAACCTAACATGGCTATGATCAAAAGCACCTGTTTATGCTGTCTTGCGCTCTTTGGCATTCAGGGTGAAAGTCCATCCACAGATGTAGCCTGTATTGGAAATGAAAATGAGCAAATAACCGTAAGTCTTAATCGGGAGAACGCCCTGGCCAGCAGCATCACAACCGAAAAAACAATACAACTAATGCCATGCTCCTGCAGTTTAGTGACACCACAAAGCCTCCAAAGTTATGTCATGTCACAAATATGGCTACTCCTCAGGTACACACACAACGATTACTGCAGTGTCCTGGTATTGTGTTCCCAGCTACAAAAAAACGGGAAATTGTTGTGTGGCTGAAGAATTCCTTTTCTAAGGGTTTATATTTGTCAATGATATATAGTGAGTTAGTTTGCATAACTGCCCTGCTGTATATTGCACTGCCATTACAGTATACTGAGGTATTACAGATATGTAAGGGTGAACATTTGCATATTCTGTCCAGAAGCTTCTGGAAATGCTGAGAGACGAGTTTCCTAGTACAAACCCCTCACTCCAGAGGGCTGAACCCCAAAAAATGATTTAGTCTGGCTAAGGCCAGGGAAGTCAAAAGAAGTCTCCTAGTTCTGCTCCTGCTCTGTAGACCATTCAAGGAAGAGTGTATATACCTAGACAGAATGTACCTCCTAGGTGTTATCAGACTGTGCATGAACACAGCCTTTTGACAACATGAATAGTAACACACAGTTTTCGATTTATTTATTTTATTCGATAAGGCATATCAAGAAAAGAAAAGTGTAGACTACTAACAATCAATGCTCCAGATATACTTGTATTTAAAGAGTACCTGTCACCAAACAAAACTTTTTAATATATTGTTCCTTATGTAATTATAAGACACTTTGCTATTTACTTGCTGTTACAGTAAAATTCTCAATCTTCATTTTGGTTAGTTTGGTCTCCTCTCGGCCTGGCAGGAGACCAAACTCAGGAAGTGAGGAAGAGACCAAACTCGTAGGCTTCAGTGATGTTGCGCCTGCTGGGCAATGCCCACTTTCTCCTGCCATGAGCTCACACACGTGAACAAGGGGAAAGTTATGATACACGGGTGTTAGGTGTAGTTAGGGAATATAATCTGAGTTCATTTAAAAACATGGTTTGATGACAGGTAGTCTTTAATGGGAAATTGATTTATTTACTAGGATAGATCAGTAGAGGCCACAGGTCCTCTTATTTTCCTGTGTATTTTCCTTGTCTGATTAGTACTGTATTCTCTCACATAGTCTGCAGCTTGTTTAAAGAGTTATTACGGGGTCAGAGAATTGTATTTACATAAAGCTTTTACTCCAAGATATATATACACCATGGCTCAGATTTATTAAACTGTGTGAGAGATAAACTGGAGTGATTTCCCACAGCAACCAATCACAGCTCTGCTTTCACTTTACCAGAGCTCGTTAGCTGATCTGTGATTGGTTGGGAAAATCACTCCACTTTTTCTCTCACACAGTTTGATAAATCTGGGCCCATATATCTTCCTGACACGGACAGAGGTGTCAGCAGGGAGCACTGTGGTCAAACAGAAAAAAACATTTAAAAAAAAGAACTTCCTCTGTAGTATACAGCAGCTTATAAGTACTGAAAGGATTAAGATTTTTAAATAGAACTAATTTACAAATCTGTATAACTTTCTGGCACCAGTTGATTAAAAAAAATAATAATACTAATGTTTTTCACTGGAGTACCCCTTTAAGCTAACTAATTGGTTGTACAAGAGTAGACAGACAACCAAACTCTCAGCGAACTTTAAAGGCTATAGTAGAGAAACAAAGAAAAATGTCTTATAAAGACCTAAAAAGTGTTCATGCACCATAATAAGTACAGAGCAAGAATTTAAAGATTTTTTTTTTAAAGGCTTCCATCCATGTTTTCTTCTAAGAGCATTTGCATACAATACAAAATTGGTGCTTCTCTCCTTTCTTTCCAGTTGTTGGCTCATTTGTTGTCATTTTACTTTTGTGCTATCTCTTCAGTTGTAAGGCACTGCGGAATATGTAGGAAAAAAAGACTATTATTGTTGTCAAGCTGAAATTATTTTTCTAGGGCACTCCTATTCAATAAATCTTTACATTTCATGCTTTTCCTAGCCAATTCCCAGGATAGTCCCAATTATTTCCCTGTTTTACAAGGCTGCTCCCCCACTCTTCCCACTCCCACACACGTGCCACTAGAGACTCTGAGCAGACCTTGAAGTTTTTTGGGCACACAATGTTTCAATTCACAAACTATTCTGCAGCCCTATGTTTTAATAACTCACCACTGATACACCTCCTATATGAGACAGCAAACTTCCTAAAATAGCCATAAAGCTCCCGCTGGACATTTTAGTCAGTGCTGTGGTATTTTCTCTGTAGAAACCCTTCACTTCTTATTAACTACTTTCTCGCCTTATTCCTACGTGACATTTTGCCTAGCATCAATTACATATCACTGATTGTTTGGAAGCATACTGCAGATAGTCTATGGGAAATGTTACATGCATGCAAATATCTTTTAAAAATATATTTTTTTATCATCTTAGGATCAATGTATCATTTATTATGTGTATTTTATGTAGAGTCACCATATGAAACTGAATATATATAATAACTATTTTATCATCATAATCATATATCATATTAACCACATCCTCTTTAAAATAGAGGCCAAAACCAGCCTTGATACAAATCTAAATTTAACATACTGTATGAATATGATGTTTATCTAGATGTTTTGAGGAGGACATTGTTCAAAAAGTCAAACAAATGGTGTAGCAGCTACTACTATACAAAGTATCCAAAGCTTCCCAGTACTTGGTCTTAAAAGTTTTATTCCATTCAAATTCTAGGAATTTTAAGTGTTTTTTTTTGTAGCCAGGAACCTCATGTTTTCATTTACGATCTACCTAAGATTTATCAATATGTCTAGGAAAAAAAACTAATATACATTACACAATGATTAAAAGTGCATAGTAACCTGTATTTGAAAATATTATTCTGTAGCTTTTTCATATGTCTCATTGCTTCCCTAAATGCAAACCTGCTAGTGGTTGCCTGTTATCACACAGGACAATTGTGGGTAGTAGCAAATTTCTCCTGCACTGACCACTTCAGAAAAGATGTGCTGAGGAGCAGTACTCTGTTTCCCCAAAAATACACCCTACCCCGAAAATAAGCCCTAGCTGGATTATCGGGGTGGGCTGCAATATAAGCCCTACCCCCAAAATAAGACCTAGGGCCAGGGGTAATCAACTAACGGACTGCAGCCGCCAGTAATGCGATGTGGACCCCCGCCCCCCACCTTTGGCTGGTCCCTTGGCAAGTTAAATGAGCCGGGGCAGGGACGCTGTCGCTTTAAAACGTCTGCGCGAATGCACGCCCGACGTCACGGATGTGTCCCTGCCCCGGCTGCTACCGGTAAGCAGCAGAAGGAGATCCCGCCGCCGCCGCCGAGAGCAGCAGCTTCAGTTGCGGACGCTATGAAGGTGGGGAAGTGCTGGTTTATTATGGCAGAGGGGTGGAGGGCACTGTAGGAGTGCGGAGGACGACGGGGGAAGGGGAGGATGGGGGGCTGTAGCAGTGTGGAGGATGGGGGGGTGCGGCATCCTCCACACTGCTACAGCCCCCCATTCCCCCACAGCCCCCCATCCTCCACACTCCTGCAGCCACCATAATTAAATAAGTCCTACCCTGAAAATAAGCCCTAGTGTGTTTTGTTTGTGACTAAAATTAATATAAAACCCGGTCTTATTTTCGGAGAAACACGGTATTGCATTACGATCAAGAAACCATGTAGGCGCACAGCATTTTCAGGCTCTAATCACACCTATTCAGGCATGATTGACATCCTGGGTACGGCCAAGGTCACCAATCTCATCATTGACATCTTAAACTGGCTTAGAAACTAATATCCTTGGGCATGATGTGGCTTCTGGGCAAGTGTGAGTGGTGATGTGGGTCTGTGCCCGGGCTGTCGATCATGCCTGAGGTGAGGTGTGGTCCAAGGTGTGGTGACTATTTCAGGATTCTGGACCCCATTTGACTACTTGAACCTAATTCACATACTTTGTTATGACAGTTTTAAAACTCATTTCTTATCTATACTATCATAGACAGCCAGAAGAGCATCTGGACATGGTAAGAAATGTTACTTGATATATAATGGCCAACATTTATCATTGCAGTGCAAGTGAAGCATTTTTTCACACCTTTTTTTTGTGTGCTGATAATGTGTAGGAGCACCAAATTTATTAAAAGGTAAAAGAGCTTTGATACATTTTGTGCAGGTCACATTTTCTGATATTTCTGTCTACACATACACCAAAAAGCTACACCATGTCTGGGCTA
The DNA here is from genome assembly GCF_029499605.1 of Hyla sarda. NCBI lineage: Eukaryota > Metazoa > Chordata > Amphibia > Anura > Hylidae > Hyla > Hyla sarda. The sequence goes on along the minus strand of NC_079196.1, from coordinate 83,455,988 downwards.
GTGTAGTTTTAGAGACTTTTCAGTGGCTTTGTGCCTTTTTTTGCTCCTTTTTACAAAAAGGGGCAATGATAAATCCTTTCTATATCGTGTCTATTGCCAAAATCAGTGGATCGCAACTCAAAATCAGTGGATTGCAACTCAAAATCAGCAGAAATGTGTAAACAAAAAGGGTCAAAAAAAGGCACAAAAAACCCTGCTTGCGCCTTTTTTGCCCCTTTTTTAGACACAAAAAACAGTCTAAAGACAATGATAAATGTGGGCCAATGTGCTGCCACCAGTTATAGAGGTAAATTTTTTTAATTATTATCCCATTGCTGCCCGGGCATGTTACATGACACTGTGCTCTGCGTATCACAGGCCAAGACATCACTGCGGCTGGCGATACACTGATCGCAGTGTGAAGATCCGTGCACATGGAAGCAGAAAGAAGACCAGGACCGGAGGACCGAAGAGCTATATTGGCGCAACGGGTGAGTGATCCAAGGTGAGTTAAAGTTTTCTTTATTTTTACTTTTTGCAGCCCAAGCACAATGGGATAATAAAAAACAGTGCCACGGTACTCCTTTACTGGTATTTTACAATCTATTAATGTTGAAGGATTTTTCCCATTTCATAGGGTTATGGCATATCACTGGCTGATGTCAATGCTTTGTGGATCCTCAGCAAGCCACAATGTTGATTTAGTGATGCAAATAACCCTGTAATCAGTATAATTGTAGAAATATCTAACTAACAACAGTGAATTCTCCGGTCAGAGAAATAGATTTCCACTGGTCAGAATCAAGAATCGTGTATACACACACATAATGTAAGTTTATCAATCAGAATACAATATGTTCTATGCATAAACTGCACCATAATTCTGGCACACAAAAAATGTCACTCTATGACGTGCTAGGTAGTTTTCAATTTCTGTCTGAAAAGGGGGAGTGTCTTGTAATGCCTGTTAGGATTAGGACACATTTATCAGCCAGAATCAGCTCAATTCTGTCTTAACTTTTTGTCCTAAAGTAAACCATGATAAAAATGGTCTGAACAGTTTGTACAATTGGACAGAATTCTGGCGCGTGTTGCCTTATCTGAGAAGAGGACAGATTGATGATGTGCCCTGCACCAGTATAGTGCATATGGCTACAACTAGAACGGGCAGTCTTAAAGAAAGATGGCACAAAGATAGGCACAATTTATAAATTCCTCCTAATGAGTACTAGTTTAACCACTTTTTATTGATCCTTAGCACTGGTGTACTTATCTCCTTTAGCAGTAGTAGTATTAGTAATAGTAGTAGTCCCTTAGGAAATTATTTGGATTCATCTTACATGACAAGACTATAACATAATATGTAGAGCTCACTAAATCACAGCATAGCCTTCCAAAACAGAAAAACAGGTATACACTAGCTCAACACTTTAAAAACAAACAAAAAGAATAAAACAGAGTTTAATTTGTATCATGGTAAAACGGGTGGAGACATGCAAATTCCTTTCTGTCCCAAAACACAAACCTCAAACAACAAGAGGAATGTACTGTAAATCTATATATGTAAAACTCAATGGCCCTCATTTACTATTGCACACCCGACATGTTTTGTCAGGTTGTGCACCAGATTCTTTTGCATTGCGCCAGAAATTCTGTCTGCGCCAGAATTTGCGCCAGAGTTGAAAAAACCCTGACTAACTCTCCATTTTACCAAGAAAACCTGAAAAGGGGCATGGCCGCCAGGAAAAGGGGCGTGTTCTCCGAAAAGAAAACAAAAACCCAACAAATTTACTAAGGTTTCCACATAAAATGGGGATTTGAGCTGAGGAAAACCCTACAGATCTGAGCATGTGTAAAAAAAGCAAAATTTTGGGAAAGTGGAAAATGTAGGGAAACCTTAGTAAATACCGTGGGAAATTGTAGGAAATTAAAACCCACAAAGAAACCTACACTCCACTCTTAGTAAATGAGGGCCAATGTGTGTATGTATGTGTGAGCGTATGTGTGTGTGTGTGTGTGTGTGTGTGTATGTGTGTATGTTCCAGCATCACTTCCAAACGGCTAAAGATATTAACATAAAACTTGGTACATGTTACTTATATGTCAACGACAAACATAGGATAAGTAATTTAACCCTTATCCACCGACATTTGCGAGGGTCGAGGTTTTTGTTTAAAGTCCCATGCAAGTCTATGGTAAATATGTGTTACTGCATAACTTCCAAACTACTACGATAATACTCAGTCACATGTTACATTGGGGATTGAAAGTTTGGGCACCCCAGGTAAAAAAAAATTATTAAAGGGTACCTCTCATCAAAAAAACTTTTAATATATTATAGATTAATGTATGCAGAATAACTTTACAATTGCATGTTATTAAAAAATATGCTTCTTTCTATTTAATTTTCCACTTTGAAGAAATGACCACTAGGGGTCTCCCTACCAGTCCTGGCAGCAAGCATTTCAGACTCATGCTGGAGTCCTAAACACTACGAGCTGCCAGTCTGCTTTGTTCACAAAGGAGAACACTCAGAGCTGCCAGCCTGCTTTGTTCACAGCCTGTTTGGCTGTGAACAAAGCAGGCTGGCAGCTCTGAGTGTTTAGGACTCCAGCATGAGTCAGAAATGCTTGCTGACAGGACTGATCGGGAAAAATACAATAGAAAAAAGCATATTTTTCATTAACATGCTATTGGAAAGTTATTCAACATTCATTAATCTAAAATATATCAAAAGTTTATTTGATGAGAGGTACCCTTTAATGTGCATAAAGAAGCCAAAGAAAGATGGAAAAATCTCCAAAAGGCATCAAATGACAGATTAGACATTCTTATAATATGTCAACAAAAGTTAGATTTTATTTCCATCATTTACACTTTCAAAATAACAGAAAACAAAAAAATGGCGTCTGCAAAAGTTTGGGCACCCTGCAGAATTTATAGCATGCACTGCCCCTTTGCAAAGCTGAGACCTGCCAGTGTCATGGATTGTTCTCAATCATCATCTGGGAAGACCAGGTGATGTCAATCTCAAAGGTTTTAAATGCCCAGACTCATCTAACCTTGCCCCAACAATCAGCACCATGGGTTCTTCTAAGCAGTTGTCTAGAAATCTGAAACTGAAAATAGTTGATGCTCACAAAGCTGGAGAAGGCTATAAGAAGATAGAAAAATGTTTTCAGATGTCAATATCCTCTGATCGGAATGTAATTAAGAAATAGCAGTCATCAGGAACAGTGGAAGTTAAAGCAAGATCTGGAAGACCAAGAAAAATATCAGACAAAACAGCTCACAGGATTGTGAGAAAAACTGTTCAAAACCCATGTTTGACTGCACAATCCCTCCAGAAAGATCTGGCAGACACTGGAGTTGTGGTACACTATTCCACTAGAAGAAAGAGATACTTGTAAAAATATGGTCTTCATGGAAGAGTCATCAGAAGAAAACCTCTTCTACATCCTCTGCACAAGAATCAGCATTTGAACTTTGCAAATTAACATATAGACAAGCCTGATGCATTTTGGAAACAAGTTCTGTGGACCGATGAGGTTAAAATTGAACTTTTTGCCCGGAATGAGCAAAGGTACATTTGGAGAAGAAGGGGAACAGAATTTAATTAAAATAACCTCTGTTCAACTGTTAAGCATGGGGGTGGATCAATCATGCTTTGGGGTTGTATTGCAGCCAGTGGCACAGGGAACCTCTCACGAGTAGAAGGAAAAATGCATTCCATTGGCTTTGATATACTTTTAGCCACACAATAAGAGCTCAACGTTCAAACTTTTGCCCTAGGTGAATACTTTAGGGGGCATAGTTTTGAAAATGGGGTAACTTCTGGGGGTGCAGTATTGTTCTGACAGCTAGAATGCTTTGCAAGATGAAGGGCGGCCTATAATTTGTATAATGATATCCTGAAAGCCAAATGGTGCTCCTCTCCTTTTGGGTCCCACCATGTGGCCATGCAACCAAATATGGTCTAAGTGGAGGTATTTCCAAACACGGTTCGGGAAGCTTAACAAAATATAGGGTGCATTTTCTACTTTTCAGATGCAATGTACAAAAAATATGTCCCACAAATGATGCATTTGTGAAAAAAAAGAAAATGTTAATTTTACCACTGACTTTGTATCCATTCGAGCCACACAAAAATGACTCAAAGTACTCACTTTTGGTCTAGGACAGGGGTGGGCAACCTTTTTATTCAACTGAGCCAAATCTCGCCAAAACCACGATTGAAATTTATTTTGAGAGCCACATTTTTAAAACCGAAAATACATAGGATGGTACACTGTTTTTAGTTTCAATAAGTTTTTATTGAGGGGCACATGACAGGGCACATTATAAGTGAAGAGCACATGTCAGTGGGGCATTATCTATAAGGGGCACATGACAGGGGGGCATTATATGGGCACATGATGGGGGGTTCCTGTCATTTGCCCCCACATATAATGCCCCCCTGCCATGTGCCCCTCATATATAATGCCCCCCTGACATGTGCCCCTTATATATAATACCCCATGTCCTGTGCCCCAGATATAATGCCCCCCTGACATGTGCCCCTCACATATAAAGCCCCCCTGTCATGTGCCCCTCAGGGTGCATTATATGCAAGGAGCACAGGACATGGGGCATTATATCTGAGGGGCACAGGACAGAGGGCATTATATATAAGGGGCACATGACAAGGGGGCATTATATGGGCACATGATGGGGGGGGGTCCTGTCATTTGCCCCCACATATAATGCCCCCCTGCCATGTGCCCCCCATATATAATGCCCCCCTGACATGTGCCCCTTATATATAGTACCCCATGTCCTGTGCCCCTCACAATATAATGCCCCCCTGACATGTGCCCCTCACTTATAATGCCCCCTGTCATGTGCCCCCACATATAATGCCCCCTGACATATGCCCCTCACATATAATGCCCCCCTATCATGTGCCCCTCAGGGTGCATTATATGCAAGGGGCACAGGACAAGGGGCATTATATCTGAGGGGCACAGGACAGAGGGCATTATATCTGAGGGGCACAGGACAGAGGGCATTATATATAAGGGGCATTATATATAAGGGGCACATGACAAGGGGGCATTATATGGGCACATGACAGGGGGGGGGGGTTCTGTCATTTGCCCCCACATTTGCCCCTCTGCCATGTGCCCCTCATATATAATGCCCCCCCTGACATGTGCCCCTCACTTATTTGCTTCCCCCCTTCTCACACCGGTCACCTTTCTCACACTCTGCGGGCTGCGGCTGCTCCGTTCTTGAAGTGTCAGTAACAGCACAGAGCAGCCGTAGCCCGGAGCGTGTGTGAAATGTGATGGAGTGGTGGAGCGGGACAGCTGACATCTCCCGCTCCACCATGGAGCCGCATTAAAGTGTGTGAAGAGCCGCATGTGGCTTGCAAGCCGCAGCTTGCCGACTACTGGTCTAGGTGAATACTTTAGGGGGTGTAGTTTCCAAAATGGGTTCACTTGTGGGGGTTCTGTATGGTTCTGGCAGCTAAAACCCTTTGCAGGCATGAAGTGCGGCCTATAATCCATTCGGCCTAAAAGGATGCCCTAAAAGCCAAATGGCGCTCCTCTCTTTCTGGGTCCTACCACGCGGCCAAGGAACCAAATATGGCCTAAGCGGAGGTATTTCCAAACACGGTCAGAGCAGCTTAATAAAATATAGGGTGCATTTCTTGCAATATCAGAAGCGATGTACAAAAAATATGTCCCACAAATGATGCATTTGTAAAAAAAAAATGCCAATTTCTAATTTTTAACACTGACTTTTTAATAATTCCTGCCAAAAAACTATGGTGTTAAAATACTCACTGTACCCCCTAGCGAATACCTTGAGGGGTCTAGTTTTAAAAATGGGGTCATTTGGGGGGGGGGGGGGGGGGTTTCCTATATTCTACCACCTTCAAATTTCTGCAAACTGTCACGATGCCGGCTGGCGGGTAGTGGATCCTCTGTGCCAGAGAGGGATTGGCGAGGACCGCGCTAGTGGACCGGTTCTAAGTCACTACTGGTTTTCACCAGAGCCCGCCGCAAAGCGGGATGGTCTTGCTGCGGCGGTAGTGACCAGGTCGTATCCACTAGCAACGGCTCACCTCTCTGACTGCTGATGATAGGCGAGGTACAAGGGAGTAGACAGAAGCAAGGTCGGACGTAGCAGAAGGTCGGGGGCAGGCGGCAAGGTTCGTAGTCAGGGTGATAGCAGAAGTTCTGGTACACAGGCTTTAGACACACAAAACGCTTTCACTAGGCACAAGGGCAACAAGATCCGGCAAGGGAGTGCATGGGAGGAGGTTAGATATAGTCAGGGACCAGGTGGAAGCCAATTAAGCTAATTGGGCCAGGCACCAATCATTGGTGCACTGGCCCTTTAAGTCTCAGGGAGCTGGCGCGCGCGCGCCCTAGAGAGCGGAGCCGCGCGCGCCAGCACATGACAGCAGGGGACGGGAACGGGTAAGTGACCTGGGATGCGATTCGCGAGCGGGCGCGTCCCGCTGTGCGAATCGCATCCCCAACGGCCATGACAGTGCAGCGCTCCCGGTCAGCGGGACTGACCGGGGAGCTGCAGGGAGAAAGACGCCGTGAGCGCTCCGGGGAGGAGCGGGGACCCGGAGCGCTAGGCGTAACAGTACCCCCCCCCCCCCCCTTAGGTCTCCCCTTTTTTTTGTCCGGTGACTGCCTCCCCTGAGATGAGGACACCGGGAAGGAATGGATGGTTTCCTCAATGGCAGGCAGTACAGCAGGAGTAGGAATGGGGAGGGAGGGCAGAGGATGAAGCTTGGCACGGGGCAGGGAGACACAAGGACGGGAGCCATGAGGGGACACAGAGGCTTGCCTGAAGGGACTGGGAGGGGGGGAGAGGCATTTTCTGTGGCAGGCAGAGTCCCTAACGACCTTAGGGGGACCGGATACAGGAGGAACCACAGGGTCACGGCAGGGAGTACTGGGAACCGGTTTAAGGCAGTCCTTGGAACAAGAGGGACCCCAACTCTTGATCTCCCCAGTGGACCAGTCCAGGGTTGGGGAATGGTGTAGAAGCCAGGGTAGTCCAAGGAGAATTTCGGAAGTGCAATTGGGAAGGACCAAAAATTCAATTTTCTCGTGATGAGGTCCGATGCACATTAGGAGGGTCTCCGTGCGGTAACGCACGGTGCAATCCAACCTGGCTCCGTTGACCGCGGAAATGTGGAGTGGCTTGACAAGACGGGTCACCGGAATGCGGAATTTATTCACCAAGGACTCCCGAATAAAATTCCCAGAAGCACCAGAGTCCAGGCAGGCCACGGCTGAGAGGGAAGAGCTGGCTGAAGTAGAAATCCGTACAGGCACCGTGAGACGTGGAGAAGCCGACTTAGCATCAAGAGACGCCACACCCACGAGAGCTGGGTGCGAGCGTGCGTTTCCCAGACGTGGAGGACGGATAGGGCAATCCACCAAAAAATGTTCGGTACTGGCACAGTACAGACAAAGATTCTCTTCCTTACGGCGATTCCTCTCTTCCAGGGTCAGGCGAGACCGATCCACTTGCATGGCTTCCTCGGCGGGAGGCCTAGGCGCAGATTGCAGTGGAGACTGTGGGAGAGGTGTCCAGAGATCTAAGTCTTTTTCCTGGCGGAGCTCTTGATGTCTCTCAGAAAAACGCATGTCAATGCGAGTGGCTAGATGAATGAGTTCATGCAGGTTAGCAGGAGTTTCTCGTGCGGCCAGAACATCTTTAATGTTGCTGGATAGGCCTTTTTTAAAGGTCGCGCAGAGGGCCTCATTATTCCAGGATAGTTCAGAAGCAAGAGTACGGAATTGTATGGCGTACTCGCCAACGGAAGAATTACCCTGGACCAGGTTCAGCAGGGCAGTTTCAGCAGAAGAGGCTCGGGCAGGTTCCTCAAAGACACTTCGAATTTCCGAGAAGAAGGAGTGTACAGAGGCAGTGACGGGGTCATTGCGGTCCCAGAGCGGTGTGGCCCATGACAGGGCTTTTCCAGACAGAAGGCTGACTACGAAAGCCACCTTAGACCTTTCAGTAGGAAACTGGTCCGACATCATCTCCATGTGCAGGGAACATTGCGAAAGGAAGCCACGGCAAAACTTAGAGTCCCCATTAAATTTGTCCGGCAAGGACAGGCGGAGGCTAGGAGTGGCCACTCGTTGCGGAAGGGGTGCAGGAGCTGGCGGAGGAGATGATTGCTGCTGAAGTTGCGACTGAAGTTGGTGCACAATGGTGGACATTTCCGACAGCTGGTGGGTTAGATGGGCGATCTGTCGGGATTGCTGGGCGACCACCGTGGTGATATCAGAGATATAAGGCAGAGGGACCTCAGCGGGATCCATGGCCGGATCTACTGTCACGATGCCGGCTGGCGGGTAGTGGATCCTCTGTGCCAGAGAGGGATTGGCGAGGACCGCGCTAGTGGACCGGTTCTAAGTCACTACTGGTTTTCACCAGAGCCCGCCGCAAAGCGGGATGGTCTTGCTGCGGCGGTAGTGACCAGGTCGTATCCACTAGCAACGGCTCACCTCTCTGACTGCTGATGATAGGCGAGGTACAAGGGAGTAGACAGAAGCAAGGTCGGATGTAGCAGAAGGTCGGGGGCAGGCGGCAAGGTTCGTAGTCAGGGTGATAGCAGAAGTTCTGGTACACAGGCTTTAGACACACAAAACGCTTTCACTAGGCACAAGGGCAACAAGATCCGGCAAGGGAGTGCATGGGAGGAGGTTAGATATAGTCAGGGACCAGGTGGAAGCCAATTAAGCTAATTGGGCCAGGCACCAATCATTGGTGCACTGGCCCTTTAAGTCTCAGGGAGCTGGCGCGCGCGCGCCCTAGAGAGCGGAGATGCGCGCGCCAGCACATGACAGCAGGGGACGGGAACGGGTAAGTGACCTGGGATGCGATTCGCGAGCGGGCGCGTCCCGCTGTGCGAATCGCATCCCCAACGGCCATGACAGTGCAGCGCTCCCGGTCAGCGGGACTGACCGGGGAGCTGCAGGGAGAAAGACGCCGTGAGCGCTCCGGGGAGGAGCGGGGACCCAGAGCGCTAGGCGTAACACAAACCTTGCATAGCACATAAAAAAAAAGATGTACTTTTCAAATTTTCTAAATTTCAAATTAAATTGTTAGGCTTCTAATTAATTTAAAATGTTAATTAAAAACAAAAGAAATGCTTTCAAAATCAAGTAGACATCTGAAAGTATAAGTTTCAAAAACTATTTGGTCAGAAAGTATAAATATATGCAACCTATTAGTGTTAAAATAGCCAAAAATCTTTATTTTGTTTTAAATGTCATGATTTTTTGCATTGTAAAAAAAAAAACTACAAATGATATCGGCTTACTTTTACTATGTACATGAAGGACAACTTGTGACAAAAAAAACATTGTCAGAATTATCATGATTGGCCAAATCATTACCAGAGTTATTCTCTAATAAAGACAGACATCCCCGATTTGAAAAAACAGGCCTGGTCTTTCAGGGGCGTACAGGGGTTAAAATATCTTCAGCACAACTCAGCCCCACCTATGGACAGGATATGAGGATTAGAAATGAGGATTAGATATGAGGACAGGATATGGGGTCGAGATATGGGGTCGGGCTATGAGGACGGGATATGAGGACTGGATATGAGGTCGGGATATGAGGACAGGATATGAGGATTAGATATATGGACGGGATATGGGGATGGAAAATGTGGACAGGATATGAGGTTGGGATATGAGGTTGGGATATGAGGTCGGGATATGAGGACTGGATATGAGGTCGGGATATGAGGACCGGATATAAGGTCAAGATATGAGAACAAAATATAAGAACTGGATATGAGGTTGGAATATGAGGAGGGGATTTGGGGTCGGGATATAAGGAGGGGATTTGGGGTCGGGATATGAGGAGGGGGATATGGGGTCAGGATTTAAGGACAGGATATGAGGAAAAAAGCTTCCTCCTTTGTTGCTTTTCCTCCCCCACAAGGATAAGGTAGGAAAAACCGGACAGTGCTAGTATTTTATAAATCAAGTGCAGATATCCAAACAAAGACAGAAAGTGAGTAATGCCTGAGACCTGAACCAGACAGTGGATCTGATAAGGCATACACGACCGGAGGTAATCATTGGTGAGCTTTAGCATTCCTAGACATCAAACAGTGTCCCTCCCATACAATTGTAAGTATTCATGGAGATGGCCTTATAAGCACAGGCTGGTGTCTAGAATTACCTGGTTTTCAAACAGCCACTCAAATTGTTAAAAAAAAATACCCCATCCTCTAAGATTAAAGGGGGTACCCCAGTGTCAAGTAAAAAGTGCTACAAAACATTAAAATGCTGTAGAAGCATTTAGCATTGCTTAGCTGTCTGCCCCAGTTCTGAAAGCACCAAAATCCATTTGTCTTAGGGATCTTATTGCTGTACTTCCTGGTGGTTACACTTAAGTAGTTTCTCAGTACAACAATTCCCAGTTTTCTTTTGTCTCTTCATTACAGCCCTTCCACTCCCACCAATTCACTCCCATAGCAATCCTGCCAGTTCCCCGGACGTAACTTTGGCAGATCACAGCAGACCATTGCAGTCAGTGAGGTTGCAGCACCTGCAGCTATTCATTGCCTCTATGCTCCTCTGCCTGTGGTGTCATTCTTCACATGGCAGCAAGCTGTAAACATCCATCTTTCTCCCTAAATGTCCCATAAAATATATGTATGTATAGGTGTATATGACAAGAAAATGGCGATGTAGGCTGTTTGGGGCTGGTCTGTGGTGGTGAAATTACACACAAGATAATCAGAGGTCAGAGATAAGATCAAACCACACCTACTGAGACAGCAGAGGATGATGGGTTGTCTCATGAGTGAAGGAGGATCTTGGAAGCTGCTGAGGCAATGCCACACTGACAATGAAAAAACTACACAACTTCCTGTCAGGGGGTAATAACACAAAAGCATGCTGAAGCCATTTCAATTTGTGATAACACTATACAGTGACCCCCACCCCGACCTACGATGGCCCCAACATACGATCATTTCAACATACGATGGCCTCTCAGATGCCATCGCATGTTGAAGGCAGCATCAACATATGATGCTTTTGTACGTCGGGGCCATCGCATAAACGGCTATCCGGCAGCGCAGACTGCTTCAGCTGCCACCAGATAGCCGTTTATGGTGCCCCGTGTGGTCCGCTGACGATCACTTACTTGTCCTCGGGGCTCCGGCACGTCCTCTTCGGGATTCCCTGCATCGTCGTCGCTCTCCATCGTCGTCATCACGTCGCTGCGCACGCCATCCCGTCATCCAATAGGAGCGGCGTGCGTAGCGACGTGATGGCGGCGATGGAGAGCGAGGATGCTGGGGAAGCAGAGGTCTTGCCGGAGCGTCGGGGACGCCCCTGGGACACGGCAATAGCGATGGAAGGCGACATCCAGGGCAGTGGTGACAGTCCGGAGCGGCGGGGACAGGTGAGTATAACCTCCAATACCAGTGGTCTTCAACCTGCGGACCTGCAGATGTTGCAAAACTACAACTCCCAGCATGCCCGGACAGCCTCTTGTAGTTTTGCAACATCTGGAGGTCCGCAGGTTGTAGACCACTGTCCTATACTTTACATTGCACGGATTCCTCAACATACGATGGTTTCAACAAACGATGGTCCATTTGGAACGGATTACCATCGTATGTTGAGGGACTACTGTATTAGGAAGTTATATATACATTATAAATATACATTATTTTGATACCGAAATACCCCTTTAAGATACACTTGGCATATGTCTATTTTGCCTATATGAAATCCATAGAATGCCAATTACTGCATGCCGACAAGTACTTTTCAAAAATTCGATTCGGCCGATTCGCCGAATTTTCCGATAAAGTTTGTTTTGATCTGAATTTTTTTGCGGCCAATATATATTAAAAAAGGCTATTTCTAGCCTACATACAGCCTCTATAGGGCTATAGAACACTTTGCTGTGTTCTAAAACGCATATGTGTGCTGGGTTAGTGACATAATACTGTTATTCAGAATAACATGCAGATTACCGGCATCGCTTTTAGAATCACTGCCGCACAGCAGCACAATGACAGAGCCTGGTGGTGGCATCAGTGTCAGGAGACCATATAGTGACTGAATGACATAGCGTGGAGGTGTTGGCAGCATGAAGAGACCATATAGTAACTGAATGACACAGCGTGGAGGTGTTGGCAGCATGAAGACACCATATAGTGGCTGAATGGCACAGCCTGGTGGTGTTGGCAGCATGAGGACACCATATAGTGGATGAATGGCCCAGCCCGGAGTTGCCAGCAGCATGAGTAGGTACTAGGCCTTCACAATCCCTAAGATTAAAAGATGAATTAAGAAATTTAAACCGAAGATTTTGGATAGCGGGTGCTACCTATGAGAAAATTTGAAATTCCCAGACCCAGGCCCAACAGCGGCATTAGGAACCCATATATTGCCTGAATGACACAGCCTGGAGTTGGCTGATGCACGAGTACACACCAGGGCTTCACAATCCCCCCCCAAAAACACCACAATTTTAGAAATTTTTGAAAAAGATTTTGGATAGCGGGTGCTACCTATGAGAAAAATTGAAATTACCAGACCCAGGCCCCAGAGCGGCATTAGTAACCCATATTTTGCCTGAATGACACAGCCTGGAGTTGGCTGATGCACAAGTACACACCAGGGCTTCACAATCCCCCCAAAAAACACCACAATTTTAGAAATTTTTGAAAAAGATTTTGGATAGCGGGTGCTACCTATGACAAAATTTGAAATTACCAGACCCAGGCCCAGCAGCGCCATCATTTTTTTATTTGAAAATTAAAACAAACTTTGAGTGTCCCAGACCCCATCGTGTGGGTACGAAGGACCAAATCCAACAAGCCCCCACAGCAACATCAGTAAAGCATATATTGCCTGAATGACACAGCCTGGAGTTGGCTGATTCACGAGTACACAGCAGGGCTTCACAATTCCCCCCCCCCCCCCCCCCCAAAAACACCACAATTTTAGAAATTTTTGAAAAAGATTTTGGATAGCGGGTGCTACCTATGAGAAAATGTGAAATTACCAGACCCAGGCCCAACAGCGGCATCAGTAACCCATATATTGCCTGAATGACACAGCCTGGCGTTGGCTGATGCAAGAGTTCACACCAGGGCTTCACAATCCCCCCCAAAAAACACCAAAATTTTAGAATTTTTCGTGCTACCCATGAGAAAATTTGAAATTCCCAGACCCAGGCCCAGCAGCACCATCATTTTTTTATTTGAAATTTAAAACAACCCTTGCGTGTCCCGGACCCTAGCGTGTGGGTACGAAGGACCAAATCCAACAAGCCCCCACAGGGCTCTTGTGGCCATGAGATTTTGGCGCAACGTCTCCATTGCCCTGACCGGCCATTATTTCCAAGACTTCTCGCCAAGGCAAACCATGTGAAGAACAACGTGACACCACCGTGACCTGCACACATGGTATGCTGAAGGGCCACTGAGACTTGTCTGGGCAGTGGAGGCTTAAGACACAGCGGAGGATGTGGAGGAGGAGTAGCACACTGTCGCAGGACCAACGGGCTGACAGAGTGTAGCAGGAAGCAGCATTGAGTACACACCAGGGCTTCAGAATCCCAAAGAAAAAACAAACATTTTAAAAATAATTTTAAGAATATTTAGGACAGCGGGTGCTACCTATATATTGCCTGAATGACACAGCCTGGAGTTGGCTGATGCATGAGTACACACTAGGGCTTCACAATCCCTCCAAAAAAATGCAGCAATTGTAGAAATTTATGAAGAAGACTTTTGGATAGCGGGTGCTACCTATGAGAAAATTTGAAATATCCCAGACCCAGGCCCAGCAGCGTCATCAGTAATCCATATATTGCCTGAATGACACAGGCTGGAGTTGGCTGATGCATGAGTACGCACCAAAGCTTCACAATCCCTAATAAAAAAGACAAACATTTTTGATGAAAAATGTTAACGAAAATTTGGGACAGCGAGTGCTCTCTATATATTACCAGAATGACGCAGCCTGGAGTTTGCTGCAGCATGAGGAGACCATTGAAATTTATGATTTTTTTATTTGAAATTTAAATAAAAATTTGTGTCCCAGACCCCGCCGTGTGGGTACAAAGGACCTAATCTCACAAGCACCCACACGGATCATGTGGCCGTAAGATGTAGGCGCAACGTCTCCATAGCCCTGACCGGCCATTTTTGGTTTTTGTACCTTTGTTTAAGAACAAGCGCATATCCAAGAGTCCAGAAGATTCTATAATGCAGGACGGTGGACCACCAAAAGACATTCTTCTATAAAATAATTTAGAAATGAGGATTAGACATGAGGACAGGATATGGGGACAGGATATGGGGTCGAGATATGGGGTCGGGCTCTGAGGACGGGATATGAGGACTGGATATGAGGTCGGGATATGAGGACAGGATATGAGGATTAGATATGGGGACAGGATATAGGGATGGAAAATGTGGACAGGATATGAGGTTGGGATATGAGGTTGGGATATGAGGTCGGGATATGAGGACTGGATATGAGGTCGGGATATGAGGACTGGATATAAGGTCAAGATATGGGAACAAAATATAAGGACTGGATATGAGGTTGGAATATGAGGAGGGGATTTGGGGTCGGGATATAAGGAGGGGATTTGGGGTCGGGATATGAGGAGGGGGATATGGGGTCAGGATTTAAGGACAGGATATGAGGAAAAAAGCTTCCTCCTTTGTTGCTTTTCCTCCCCCACAAGGATAAGGTAGGAAAAACCGGACAGTGCTAGTATTTTATAAATCAAGTGCAGATATCCAAACAAAGACAGAAAGTGAGTAATGCCTGAGACCTGAACCAGACAGTGGATCTGATAAGGCATACACGACCGGAGGTAATCATTGGTGAGCTTTAGCATTCCTAGACATCAAACAGTGTCCCTCCCATACAATTGTAAGTATTCATGGAGATGGCCTTATAAGCACAGGCTGGTGTCTAGAATTACCTGGTTTTCAAACAGCCACTCAAATTGTTAAAAAAAAATACCGCATCCTCTAATATTAAAGGGGTACTCCAGTGTCAAGTAAAAAGTGCTACAAAACATTAAAATGCTTTAGAAGCATTTAGCATTGCTTAGCTGTCTGCCCCAGTTCTGAAAGCACCAAAATCCATTTGTCTTAGGGATCTTATTGCTGTACTTCCTGGTGGTTACACTTAAGTAGTTTCTCAGTACAACAATTCCCAGTTTTCTATTGTCTCTTCATCACAGCCCTTCCACTCCCACCAATTCACTCCCATAGCAATCCTGCCAGTTCCCCGGACGTAACTTTGGCAGATCACAGCAGACCATTGCAGTCAGTGAGGTTACAGCACCTGCAGCTATTCATTGCCTCTCTGCTCCTCTGCCTGTGGTGTCATTCTTCACATGGCAGCAAGCTGTAAACATTTATCATTCTCCCTAAACGTCCCATAAAATATATGTATGTATAGGTGTATATGACAAGAAAATGGCGATGTAGGCTGTTGGGGGCTGGTCTGTGGTGGTGAAATTACACACAAGATAATCAGAGGTCAGAGATAAGATCAAACCACACCTACTGAGACAGCAGAGGATGATGGGTTGTCTCATGAGTGAAGGAGGATCTTGGAAGCTGCTGAGGCAATGCCACACTGACAATGAAAAAACTACACAACTTCCTGTCAGGGGGTAATAACACAAAAGCATGCTGAAGCCATTTCAATTTGTGATAACACTATACAGTGACCCCCCCCCCCCCGACCTACGATGGCCCCAACATACGATCATTTCAACATACGATGGCCTCTCAGATGCCATCGCATGTTGAAGGCAGCATCAACATATGATGCTTTTGTACGTCGGGGCCATCGCATAAACGGCTATCCGGCAGCGCAGACTGCTTCAGCTGCCACCGGATAGCCGTTTATGGTGCCCCGTGTGGTCCGCTGACGATCACTTACCTGTCCTCGGCTCCGGCGCATCCTCTTCGGGATTTCCTGCATCGTTGTCGCTCTCCATCGTCGTCATCACGTCGCTGCGCACGCCATCCCGTCATCCAATAGGAGCGGCGTGCGTAGAGACGTGATGGCGGCGATGGAGAGCAAGGATGCTGGGGAAGCAGAGGTCTTGCCGGAGCGTCGGGGACGCCCCTGGGACACGGCAATAGCGATGGAAGGCGACATCCAGGGCAGTGGTGACAGTCCAGAGCGGCGGGGACACATGAGTATAACCTCCAATACCAGTGGTCTTCAACCTGCGGACCTGCAGATGTTGCAAAACTAAAACTCCCAGCATGCCCGGACAGCCTCTTGTAGTTTTGCAACATCTGGAGGTCCGCAGGTTGTAGACCACTGTCCTATACTTTACATTGCACGGATTCCTCAACATACGATGGTTTCAACAAACGATGGTCCATTTGGAACGGATTACCATCATATGTTGAGGGACCACTGTATTAGGAAGTTATATATGGGGTGATAGTCTTATTCAAATACATTATTTTGATGCCGAAATAACCCTTTAACCCCTTGAGGACAATGGACGTACTCCTACGCCCCCGTTTCCGAGTCCTTAAGGACCGAGGACGTAGGAGTACGTCCTGTCCATTCCCGGCCCCCCGCCGCTAGCCAGAGGGGAGCCGGTGCCCGATGCCTGCTGAAATCGTTCAGCAGGCATCTCGGCATATCGCCCAGGGGGGTCATTATGCCCCCCCATGTCGGCGATGGCCGCAGATCGCTGGACAATTCAGTCCAGCGATCTGCGGCGATTCCGGGTCAATCGGGTCTCCAGTGACCCGGTGACACGGAATTACTGGCTGATCGGGGCCAGAGCCAGCAGGGGTGAGGTGGCACTGGTGCCACCTCACGATCGCCCTGATTCGTCGGCCGGATTCCCGGCCGACCAATCAGGGCGCCTGCTGCGGGTGTCACTCCCGCACCCGCTCCGCCCCTCTTCCGGAGGACGTGAGCGGGTGCGGGAAGACGACCCCGGGTGCTGGGGACCCCGATCCCCAACGTTAATGTTGGGATCGGGGCCCCAGGAGCGACGACGGCGGCGGCGGCGGGACTGACCTGTGCGGCGATCAGCAGCAGCAGGAGATGAGTGACAGCCTCCTGCTGTTGCTTAGCAACAGCTCCCAGCATGCAAAAAGGGCATGCTGGGAGCTGTAGTTATGCAACAGGAGGAGGCAGACCACCACAACTCCGAGCATTCCCTTATGGGCATGCTGGGACTTATGGTTTTGCAACAGCTGAAGGCACATTCTTTCTATGGAAAAGTGTACCTTCAGCTGTTGTGTAACTACAACTCCCAGCTTGCACAAACAGCTAAAGTGCATGCTGGGAGTTGTAGTGGTGCATCTGCTGGTTGCATAACTACAACTCCCAGCATGCCCGTCGGTGACTGCTGAGAGTTGTAGTTTTGCAACAGCTGAAGGCACACTGAGTTAAGTAGCAAACCAGTGTGTCTCCAGCTGTTGCATAACTACAATCCCCAGCATCCCCAGCCAAAGTAGTATGCCTCCCGCTGTTGCATAACTAAAACACCCAGCATGCCCTTCTGCTGTCCGTACATGCTGGGGGTTGTAGCTTTTGCAACAGCTGAAGGCACACTGGTTGCAAAACACTGAGTTTGTTGCCAATCTCTGTGTTTCACAACCAGTGTGCCTCCAGCTGTTGCAAAACTACAACTCCCAGCATGCACTGATAGACCGTACATGCTGGGAGTTGTAGTTTTGCAACAGCTGGATGTTCCCTCCCCCCCCAATGTGAATGTACAGGGTACACTCACATGGGCGGAGGATTACAGTAAGTATCCGGCTGCAAGTTTGAGCTGCGGCAAATTTTCTGCCGCAGCTCAAACTGCCAGCGAGAAACTACTGTGAACCCCCCGCCCGTGCGACTTTACCCTAAAAACACTACACTACACTAACACTAAATAAAATAAAAAGTAAAAAACACTACATATACACATTCCCCTACACAGCCCCCCTCCCCAATAAAAATGAAAAACGTCTGGTACACCACTGTTTCCAAAACGGAGCCTCCAGCTGTTGCAAAACAACTACTCCCAGTATTACCAGACAGCCACTGACTGTCCAGGCATGCTGGGACTTTTACAACAGCTGGAGGCACCCTGTTTGGGAATCACTGGCGTAGAATACCCCTATGTCCACCCCTATGCAAGTCCCTAATTTAGGCCTCAAATGCGCATGGCACTCTCACTTTGGAGCCCTGTCGTATTTCAAGGCAACAGTTTAGGGCCACATATGGGGTATCGCCGTACTCGGGAGAAATTGTGTTACAAATTTTGGGGGGTATTTTCTGCTATTACCCTTTTTAAAATTGTAAATTTTTTGGGAAACCAAGCATTTTAGGTAAAATTTTTTTTTTTTTACATATGCAAAAGTTGTGAATCACCTGTGGGGTATTAAGGTTCACATTACCCCTTGTTACGTTCCCCGAGGGGTCTAGTTTCCAAAATGGTATGCCATGTGTTTTTTTTTTTGCAGTTCTGGCACCATAGGGGCTTCCTAAATGCGGCATGCCCCCAGAGCAAAATTTGCTTTCAAAAAGCCAAATGTGACTCCTTCTCTTCTGAGACCTGTAGTGCGCCAGCAGAGCACTTTTCACCCCCATATGGGGTGTTTTCTGAATCGGGAGAAATTGGGCTTCAAATTTTGGGGGGTATTTTCTGCTATTACCCTTTTTAAAAATGTAAAAATTCTGGGAAACCAAGCATTTTAGGTAAAAATAATTTTTTTTTTTTACATATGCAAAAGTCGTGAAACACCTGTAGGGTATTAAGGTTCACTTTACCCCTTTTTACATTCCCCCAGGGGTCTAGTTTCCAAAATGGTATGCCATGTGTTTTTTTTTGCGGTTCTGGCACCATAGGGGCTTCCTAAATGCGGCATGCCCCCAGAGCAAAATTTGCTTTCAAAAAGCCAAATGTGACTCCTTCTCTTCTGAGACCTGTAGTGCGCCAGCAGAGCACTTTTCACCCCCATATGGGGTGTTTTCTGAATCGGGATAAATTGGGCTTCAAATTTTGGGGGGGTATTTTCTGCTATTATCCTTTTTAAAATGTAAAATTTTTGGGAAACCAAGCATTTTAGGTAAAACATTTTTTTTTTTTTTTTACATATGCAAAAGTCGTGAATCACCCGTGGGGTATTAAGGTTCACTTTACCCCTTGTTACGTTCCCCGAGGGGTCTAGTTTCCAAAATGGTATGCCATGTGGATTTTTTTTGCAGTCCTGGCACCATAGGGGCTTCCTAAAGGTGACATGCCCCCCAAAAACCATTTGTCGCTCCTTCCCTTCTGAGCCCTCTACTGCGCCCGCCGAACAATTAACATAGACATATGAGATATGTCCTTACTCGAGAGAAATTGGGTTTCAAATACAAGTAAAAATTTTCAAAAAATTGCAAAAATTCTAAAATTGGGTCTACAAGAACATGCGAGTGTAAAAAATGAAGATTGTGAATTTTCTCCTTCACTTTTCTGCTATTCCTGTGAAACACCTAAAGGGTTAATACACTTATTGAATGTCATTTTGAATACTTTGGGGGGTGTAGTTTTTATAATGGGGTCATTTATGGGGTATTTCTAATATGAAGACCCTTCAAATCCCCTTCAAACCTGAACTGGTCCATGAAAAATAGCGAATTTTAAAATTTTGTGAAAAATTTCCAAATTGCTGCTGAACTTTGAAGCCCTCTGGTGTCTTCCAAAAGTAAAAACTCATTAATTTTATGATGCAAACATAAAGTAGACATATTGTATATGTGAACCCAAAAATTTTTATTTTGAATATCCATTTTCCTTACAAGCAGAGAGCTTCAAAGTTAGAAAAATGCAAAATTTTCATTTTTTTCATCAAATTTTGGGATTTTTCACCAAGAAAGGATGCAAGTTACCATAAAATTTTACCACTAAGTTAAAGTAGAATATGTCACAAAAAAACTATCAGAATGATAACTAAAAGCATTCCAGAGTTATTAATGTTTAAAGTGACAGTGGTCAGAATTGCAAAAAACGCTCCGGTCCTTAAGGTGTAAAATGGCCTGGTCCTTAAGGGGTTAAGATACACTTGGCATATGTCTATTTTGCCTATATGAAATCCATAGAATGCCAATTACTGCATGCCGACAAGTACTTTTCAAAAATTCGATACGGCCGATTCGCCGAATTTTCCGATAAAGTTTGTTTTGTTCTGAATTTTTTTGCGGCCAATATATATTAAAAAAGGCTATTTCTAGCCTACATACAGCCTCTATAGGGCTATAGAACACTTTGCTGTGTTCTAAAACGCATATGTGTGCTGGGTTAGTGACATAATACTGTTATTCAGAATAACATGCAGATTACCGGCATCGCTTTTAGAATCACTGCCGCACAGCAGCACAATGACAGAGCCTGGTGGTGGCATCAGTGTCAGGAGACCATGTAGTGACTGAATGACACAGCGTGGAGGTGTTGGCAGCATGAAGAGACCATATAGTAACTGAATGACACAGCGTGGAGGTGTTGGCAGCATGAGGACACCATATAGTGGCTGAATGGCACAGCGTGGTGGTGTTGGCAGCATGAGGACACCATATAGTGGATGAATGGCCCAGCCCGGAGTTGCCAGCAGCATGAGTAGGTACTAGGCCTTCACAATCCCTAAGATTAAAAGATGAATTAATAAATTTAAACCGAAGATTTTGGATAGCGGGTGCTACCTATGAGAAAATTTGAAATTCCCAGACCCAGGCCCAACAGCGGCATCAGTAACCCATATATTGCCTGAATGACACTGCCTGGAGTTGGCTGATGCACGAGTACACACCAGGGCTTCACAATCCCCCCCAAAAAACACCACAATTTTAGAAATTTTTGAAAAAGATTTTGGATAGCGGGTGCTACCTATGAGAAAATTTGAAATGACCAGACCCAGGCCCCAGAGCGGCATTAGTAACCCATATATTGCCTGAATGACACAGCCTGGAGTTGGCTGATGCACGAGTACACACCAGGGCTTCACAATACCCCCAAAAAACACCACAATTTTAGAAATTTTTGAAACAGATTTTGGATAGCGGGTGCTACCTATGACAAAATTTGAAATTACCAGACCCAGGCCCAGCAGCGCCATCATTTTTTTATTTGAAAATTAAAACAAACTTTGAGTGTCCCAGACCCCATCGTGTGGGTACGAAGGACCAAATCCAAGAAGCCCCCACAGCAACATCAGTAAAGCATATATTGCCTGAATGACACAGCCTGGAGTTGGCTGATTCACGAGTACACAGCAGGGCTTCACAATTCCCCCCCCCCAAAAAACACCACAATTTTTGAAATTTTTGAAAAAGATTTTGGATAGCGGGTGCTACCTATGAGAAAATGTGAAATTACCAGACCCAGGCCCAACAGCGGCATCAGTAACCCATATATTGCCTGAATGACACAGCCTGGCGTTGGCTGATGCACGAGTTCACACCAGGGCTTCACAATCCCCCCCAAAAAACACCAAAATTTTAGAATTTTTCGTGCTACCCATGAGAAAATTTGAAATTCCCAGACCCAGGCCCAGCAGCACCATCATTTTTTGATTTGAAATTTAAAACAACCCTTGCGTGTCCCGGACCCTAGCGTGTGGGTACGAAGGACCAAATCCAACAAGCCCCCACAGGGCTCTTGTGGCCGTGAGATTTTGGCGCAACGTCTCCATTGCCCTGACCGGCCATTATTTCCAAGACTTCTCGCCAAGGCAAACAATGTGAAGAACAACGTAACACCACCGTGACCTGCACACATGGTATGCTGAAGGGCCACTGAGACTTGTCTGGGCAGTGGAGGCTTAAGACACAGTGGAGGATGTGGAGGAGGAGTAGCACTCTGTCCACTGTCGCAGGACCAACGGGCTGACAGAGTGTAGCAGGAAGCAGCATTGAGTACACACCAGGGCTTCAGAATCCCAAAGAAAAAACAAACATTTTTAAAATAATTTTAAGAATATTTAGGACAGCGGGTGCTACCTATATATTGCCTGAATGACACAGCCTGGAGTTGGCTGATGTATGAGTACACACTAGGGCTTCACAATCCCTCCAAAAAAATGCAGCAATTGTAGAAATTTATGAAGAAGACTTTTGGATAGCGGGTGCTACCTATGAGAAAATTTGAAATATCCCAGACCCAGGCACAGCAGCGTCATCAGTAATCCATATATTGCCTGAATGACACAGGCTGGAGTTGGCTGATGCATGAGTACGCACCAGAGCTTCACAATCCCTAATAAAAAAGACAAACATTTTTGATGAAAAATGTTAATGAAAATTTAGGACAGTGAGTGCTCTCTATATATTACCAGAATGACGCAGCCTGGAGTTTGCTGCAGCATGAGGAGACCATTGAAATGTGTGCTTTTTTTATTTGAAATTTAAATAAAAATTTGTGTCCCGGACCCCGCCGTGTGGGTACAAAGGACCTAATCTCACAAGCACCCACACGGATCATGTGGCCGTAAGATGTAGGCGCAACGTCTCCATAGCCCTGACCGTCCATTTTTGGTTTTTGTACCTTTGTTTAAGAACAAGCGCATATCCAAGAGTCCAGAAGATTCTATAATGCAGGATGGTGGACCACCAAAAGACATTCTTCTATAAAATAATTTTTTATGAAATAAAGAAGCAGAGTTACATAGTTGCATAGTTAGTATGGTAGAAAAAAGACATACGTCCATCAAGTTCAACCAGGGAATTGAAGGGAAGGGTGTAAGGGGATAAGGGGAAGGGATGTTGTTTTATAATTCAGCATAAGCATTAATGTTATTTTGTTCCAGGAATGTATCTAACCCTGTTTTAAAGCTATTAATTGTTCCTGCTGTGACCAGTTCCTGAGGTAGACTGTTCCATAAATTCACAGTTCTTATGGTAAAGAAGGCGTGTCACCCCTTTAGACTAAACCTTTTCTTCTCCAGACGGAGGGAGTGCCCCCTCGTCCTTTGGGGGGGTTTAACCTGGAACAGTTTTTCTCCATATTTTTTGTATGGGCCATTTATATACTTATATACGTTTATCATATCCCCCCCTTAAACGTCTCTTCTCAAGACTAAACTATTGTAACTCCTTTAATCGCTCCGCGTAGCTAAAATGTTCCATGCCCCATATTAGTTTAGTCGCACATCTCTGCACCTTTTCCAGCTCTGCAATGTCCTTTTTATGGACAGACGACCAAAACTGAACAGCATATTCCAGGTGAGGCCATACCAATGCTTTATAAAGGGGGAGTATTATGTCCCTGTCCCTTGAGTCCATGCCTCTTTTGATACATGACAATATCCTGCCGGCTTTGGAAGCAGCAGCCTGACATTGCATGCTATTCTGAAGTCTGTGAACTACAAGTACACCCAGATCCTTCTCTACCAGTGACTCTGCCAGTTTAATCCCCCCTAAGACATACGACGCATGCAGGTTATTAGTACCCAGATGCATAACTTTACATTTATCCACATTAAACCTAATTTGCCAAGTGGATGCCTAGACACTTAGTCTATCCAAGTCATTTTGTAACTTATGCACATCCTCTATAGACTGTACCGTGCTACAAAGCTTGGTGTCATCTGCAAAGATAGAAACAGAGCTGTTAATACCATCCTCTATATCATTGATAAATAAATTAAACAGCGGGCCCAGTACAGAACCTTGGGGTACACCACTAATAACCGGGGACCAATCAGAGTATGAATCATTGACCACCACTCTCTGGGTACGATCCATGAGCAAGTGTTCAATCCAGTTACAAACTAAAGTTTCCAAGCCCAAAGACCTTAACTTACCTGTCAGACGTCTATGAGGGACAGTATCAAATGCTTTAGCAAAATCCAGAAACACTATATCCACAGCCATTCCTCTGTCAAGGCTTCTACTCACATCTTCATAAAAGCAAATTAGATTGGTTTGACAACTTCTATCCTTAGTAAACCCATGCTGGCTATCACTTGTAATACTAGTATCCCCTATGTATTCCTGTATGTAATCCCTTATAAGTCCTTCAAACAATTTACCCACAATGCACGTTAAACTTACCGGTCTATAATTGCCGGGCAAAGACCTAGAGCCCTTCTTGAAGATTGGTACCACATTCGCCTTGCGCCAGTCCCTTGCCACAATACCAGACACCAGAGAATCTCTAAATATCATGAAAAAGGGTACAGATATTACTGAACTTACCTCTCTAAGAACTCTTGGGTGTAGTCCATCCGGTCCTGGAGCTTTGCTTACATTTACTTTACTTAACTTATCTTGTACTATTTCTACATTAAGCCAGTTCAGTACATTACATGATGTGTTACCAGCACTGACCTGGCCAATGTCAGCTCCTTGTTCCATAGTGTATACAGAACTAAAGAACCCATTCTGTAGCTCCGCCTTCTCTTGATCGCCCGTGACAACCTCCCCATTATCATTATTAAGGGGTCCTACATGCTCTGTCTTTGTTTTTTTTGTATTTATATATCTAAAAAATATTTAGGATTAGTTTTGCTTTCTTTGGCCACCTGTCTCTCATTTAAAATTTTTGCTGTTTTAATTACATTTTTACAGATTTTATTAAGCTCTTTGTACTGTTTAAATGTTATAGCTGACCCATCAGATTTGCATTTTTTGAAGGCAATTTTTTTGTTGTTTATTGCTCTTTTAACATCATTTGTCAGACATGTAGGATTTAGTTTTAATCGTTTATATTTGTTCCCCTTTGGTATATATTTAGCTGTATAGTTATTTAGAGTTGATTAAATAATTTCCCATTTCTGTATCAGTATTTGAGAACACCCCCCCCCCCCCAGTCTATGTCCTGTAGTGCAGATCTCAGACCAGGGAAATTTGCCTTTTTAAATTATATGTTTTTGCCTTCCCCGTCTGTCTTTGTTTTCTACATTTTAAATCAAAAGTAACTATATTGTGGTCGCTATTACCAAGGTTTTCCCGCACAGTTACATTAAAAACCAGCTCTGCATTGTTGGAAATGATCAGATCCAACAAGGCATCACTTCTTGTTGGGTCCTCCACAAACTGGCCCATGAAATTATCCAGCAATAAATTTTGGAATTTTCTCCCCTTTGTAGTTTTAGCCAGCCCCCGACCTCAATCTATATCTGGATAGTTAAAATCTCCCATTATTACCACTGTACCTGCCCGGGCGGCCCTCTCTATTTGTTTATGCAGCCGACCTTCTATCTCTTCAGTGATATTAGGGGATCTGTAGATTACACCAAATACTATTTTTTCAGTATTTCCCTCCTTTTGTAATTCTACCCACAATGATTCCACATCCTCAAAATTATCACACACTATGGCATCGTTCACACTGACTTTCATACCACTTCTAACATACAGACAGACTCCACCACCTTTTCTGTTCATTCTATCCTTGCGAAACAATGTAAGCCCCTGCAGATTAACAACCCAGTCATGCGAGGAGGCCAGTCATGTCTCAGTGACCCCAACTATATCAATATGTTCCTCCAGTATCAAGGCCTCAAGCTCCCCCATTTTATTTGCTAGGCTTCTGGCATTTGTGAACATACACTTTACATTTCCATTAAGTTTTACACATATAGTCTCACTAATGGGATTTTCTGAGTTATTGGGGTTAATGTTATTATTTGAGTTATAAGGGCTAATTGTACTATTTAAGTTATTGGGGCTAAAGGGATTTTTTTAGTTATTG
Organism: Hyla sarda; assembly: GCF_029499605.1. Lineage (NCBI taxonomy): Eukaryota > Metazoa > Chordata > Amphibia > Anura > Hylidae > Hyla > Hyla sarda. The sequence continues at coordinate 83,430,269 of NC_079196.1, read as the reverse complement.
GGTCTAACGTTAATATTTAAGTTATTGGGGCTAATGGGATTTTTTGCATTATTGGGTCTAACGTTATTATTTAAGTTATTGGGGCTAATTGGATTTTTTGAGTTAATGGGGCTTATTGTAATTATTGAGTTATTGGGGGCTAATGGAATTTTTTGAATTATTGGGGTTACAATTTTTTGGGCTACATTTATTTTTATGGCTGGTTTGTAACCCATGGATCTCCTTATCCACTGCTCTTAACCTCCCCCCACAGGAATCCTCTCCACCCATCATTATGTCCTGACCCCTCTCTAACCTCTAACCTATCCCTCCCACTGTCTGCTTTATTTGCTTTATTACCCCCCCCCCCCCCACTCACCTAGACCCCCTTCCATTCAGGTGCAAATTATCCATAGAATAGAGTTTGTACCCCAATTAAAAGTCAGCCCAGTTCATCCCTCTGCGTATTTTTTTTTGAAAATGTTACTTTAAAAAATCACACGCAACAATCGTTCAATGGTGTAATGGTTATTATTGTGGAAAATTAAAGTTTATTACTGTGATAATTATCAGAAAATTTGAAAAAACACTACCCAAGAGTGTTTAATAACCCCATACATTGCACCATAAATGTTGAAATTTAAAGTAAGCATGTATGTATGTATTTCAAAAATCCTAAAATTAAAGGCCCAAGCCCAGAAGCATAATGAAGTCAAGTAGTTCCTGAAAGACACAGGAGCAGTCAGGAGTAGGCATCAGCAGTACCCAAGAGGCTTTAATAACCCCTTACATTGCACGATCACTCACGAGATCGAGCAATAACAGGTGTGTTATGCCCTCAGATGTCCGGGGCTGCACGCGCGCTACACTGAACGGACCAGCGTGTGTCTATCTTTCACCGACAGGTGCGGGTAACCCGCTGAACCCCGTTCGCGATAGGGATCAGGGATTGCAATTATTTGCCAGGAAAGAAGACTGACAACTAAGCGCGGGTCACAAGCTCGGGTTCATTAAGTCCCTGCCCTTTGTACACACCGCATGTCTCTACTACCGATTGGATGGTTTAGTGAGGTCCTCGGATAGGCCCCGGCGGGGTAGGAGAAGGCCCTAGCAGAGCGCCGAGAATTTCAAGATCATAGTTGAAATTTGCATTAAGCATGTATTAGCTACTGCTAAACTTCCGAAAATTGAAGGCCCAAGGCCTGAGGCATCAGGGAGGCAATTATTTCCTGAAAGACACAGAATGAGTCAGGAGCAGTCAGGAGCAGTACCCAAGAGGGTTTCATAACCAACCCCTTACATTTAAAGATCAATGTTGAAATTTGCATTAAGCATGTATTTAGCTACTGCTAAACATCCAAAAATTGAAGGCCCAAGGCTTGAGGGCAGGGAGGCAAGTAGTTCCTGAAAGACACAGAATGAGTATGGAGCAGGCAATCGCAGTACCAAAGAGGGTTGCATAACCCTAATTGATAACCCAAGAGGGTTTCATAACCAACCATAATTGGGAAATGTTGGTGTAGCAGCATTGTCAATCTACTCTGAGGCATCTAGCATTGGTGGCTGGAAATCCTGGCTGATCCATCCCTGATTCATCTTGACAAATGTCAGTCTATCCACATTTTTAGTGGATAGACGAGTTCGCCTTGGGGTGACTATGGCCACGGCCGCACTAAACACCCGCTCAGATGGCACACTACTGGCCGGGCAGAACAGCTTTTCCAGGGCAAACTCTGCTAGTTGTGGCCATAAATCAAGTTTGGCTTCCCAGAAGTCCAGCGGATCTTCAATGGTTGTTGGCATGGCCATGTCAAGGTATGCCACCACCTGCTGATGCTTCACTATGCGGGTGAAGAAAGCTACTCATCAGCGACTGTAGACTCAGGCTGCTGCTGATTGAGCTGGTACTGCTCCTGCCACCCCTCCCCAGCAGCCATGGCAGTGGAAGGTGAGTGCAGAGGGCCCCCCGAGTCAGACCTGCGAGAGTGGATGGACCATGTGGCCGATAGAATCTCTCTGTAGTAGGTCAGTTTGTCCTCCCTCTCAGTGAGTGTAAAAATGGCCCCCATTTTGGGACGGTAGCGAGGGTCTAATAAGGTGGAGATCCAGAAGTCATCCCGCTGACGAATTTTGAAAATTCGGGGGTCACTACGCAAGCAACTGAGCATGCATCGTGCCATTTGCGCCAGTGACTCGGAGGGACTACCTGCCTCCATCTCCACTGCATACTGCCACGGTGTGTCTGGGTCCTCTGTCTCAACTTCCTCATAACCCTCCAGCTCCTCTGGCTGCTCCTGCTCCTCCTCTCCTGTCCGAAGGCTAGAAACACCGGCCATCTCATCCAACCTAAACTGTGCTCCGCTCTGCCCCTCATCATCCTTGTCCTCCAGTTCAGCCCCCACAGGGCTCATGTAGCCTTGAGATGTAGGTGCAATTTCTCCATTGCCATGGTGACCAGCCATGGTTTCAATCATTTGTTGTAGGAAATGTAGGAGTGGAATTACGTCGTTCATGGCGTAATCCAGGCGACTCACAAATAATGTGGCTTCCTCAAAGGGCCTCAGCAAACGGCAGGTGTCACGTATGAGCTGCCACTGGTTCACATTGAAGTTACACAGGGGAGTATTCCTATCTGTTTGGATCATCAAGAAATCGATGATGGCTTTTCTTTGTTCGTATAGTCTGTCCAACATATGGAGGGTGTAATTCAAACGTGTGGCAATGTCACAAATAAGACTATGTTGTGGGATACCGTTCTGATGCTGCAGCTCAAGGAAGGTGTGCTTGGCGGTGTACGAGTGGCTGAAGTGCAAATGGGGTGAAGACTTGAGGAAGTGCTTGACAACCAGATTCAACACGTGTGCCATGCAGGACGCATGTTTCACACTTCCTTGTCGCAGCGCGGACACAATGTTCTTCCCGTTGTCGGTCACCATGGTTCCCATTTCCAAATTTCGTGGAGTAAGCCATACTCGGATTTCTTTACGAATGAACTTTAGCAGTTAGGCCGAGGACACGGTGGAGGATGAGGAGGCGGCGTCGCATGCTGTAACAGGACCAACTGCCTGGGAGCGAGAGCATGGAGGAGGAAGCGGTGTGACCTGTTCTACTTGCTGTTGTGGCTGTGCAGGAACCACATTTACCCAGTGGGCCGTAAAAGACAAGTATTGTCCTTGCCCGTAGGTACAGCTCCACACGTCGGCGCTGCCGTGTACTTTTGAACACACCGACAGACTCAAGGACTGGCCCACCTTCTCTTGTACAAACTTATGCAGGGCTGGTACTGCCTTCTTTGCAAAGAAATGACGGCTTGGGACTCTCCACCTCGGCTCGGCACAAGCCATCAATTCTCTGAAAGGTGCAGAGTCCACCACTTGAAAAGGGAGGGACTGCAACACCAGCAACTTGGACAGGAGCACATTCAACTTCTGCGCCGTTGGATGAGTGGGCGCATATTGTTGTCTCTTGGACATGGCTCCGCCGATGGATTGTTGGTGGAATGGCTGACTAAAAGCGGGAGAAGCAGGAGCGACAGAAGGAGGGTTTGACACACTGCTCCCTTCGGCTGAGGTGGTGGAGCCTTGGCTGGATGAAGGAGGGAGCGGATGGCCACTGGGTGATGCAGCAGGCTGGACCACTACATCGGAGCCACGGTTCTCCCAGGCCGCTTTATGGTGGCGAAGCATGTGTTGATGCAGGGCTGTGGTGCCGACATTGGGACCCTGGCCACGCTTCACCTTCTGCTGACAGATCTTGCATGTGGCTACGTGAACCTCCTCCGGATGCCTTATGAAAAACTTCCACACCGCTGAGTAGGGGATTTTCCCACCCGCAGTCCGCACTAATTGACTGCTACTGGCGCCATCTCCAGGAACACCTGTTCCACTACCTCCCGGAAAGGTAGGCTGTCGCGAAGCAGGTGGTCTCCCCCGGGCACGTTTGGCTCCTGAATTTCCACTACTGCCACCACGCTGACTGCCAACAGTGCTACCGCCTTGCTGCCTCAAGGGCAACCTGCAACTCTCTTCTCCTGATGATGATGAAGCCCCTTCTGCACCCGGCTCCCAATTGCAATCGGCTTCATCATCATCAACAGTTGTGTGCATGTCACTGATGTCCTCCTCAGGTTCCCCAACAGTGTCTGCTTCAGGACCCTGAACACTTGAAACACCGCCTCCCGCGTAACTCTCCGCATCACTACTTTGCCGCCTAGCGGAGCAAGCGGCGCATGTCTCCTCCCCTTCTTGGCTGTCCAGTAGCTGCTGACTGTCCTCTATTAGATCGTCCTCAGTAAATAGTGGAGCTGAACCCACAGCATAAGATACTCCTCTATGAGAGGGAACAGCATAGGACAAAGGCAATGGGAGGACAGGGACTGCTCCCGGGCCATGCCAACTGAGAGTTGTGTCTGAGGAGCCCACCGACTGTTGACTGGGGGTGTCAGATGTCACTTGTGATGATGTGGATGAGCGTGTTAACCAATCGACGACGGCAGATGGGTTGCTGGTGGAAACACGACCGCTGGCTGATAACGGGAGCTCAGGCCTCTCGCTGCGACTCCTGCTGCCACTCGCCCCAAGTCTGCTGCCAACTCTGCCTGAAGTATTTAGGCCTCTGCCAATCCTCTGTGCACGTCCTGGCACTTCTCTGCCTGACATAGAGCATTTATGAGGGTATTACAATACGCTACACTACTCTTTAAACAGTATATGTCTAGAACAGCAGCAGGTGATTACTTACGGCTGTCCTTTGACAGTATGTAGGCCCTTGACAGATTAACAGGTACTAGATGGTACAATACTTGGATGTACCTATGCGGTCTGCACTGATGAGGGCAGTAATAAGCGTAACTATACACAGAAAAAACTCAGTATTTTTGTAAAACACCAGCCGGTGGATACTATTGTTTGGACTTTGATGGTTTGGAGCACCTTGACAGATTAACAGGTACTAAATGGTACAATACTTGGATGTACGTATGCGGTATGCACTGATGAGGGCAGTAATATGCCTAACTATTAGCAGAAAAAAACCTGTATTTTTGTAAAACACCAGCCGGTGGATACTATTGTTTGGACTTGGACGGTATGGAGCACCTTCACAGCTTAACAGGTAATAAATGGTACAATACTTGGATGTACCTATGTGGTCTGCACTGATGAGGGCAGTAATAAGCGTAACTATGCGCAGAAAAAACTTTGTATTTTTGTAAAACACCAGCCGGAGAATGCTATTGTTTGGACTTTGACGGTATGGAGCACCTTGACAGCTTAACAGGTACTAAATGGTACAATACTTGGATGTACCTATGTGGTATGCACTGAAGAGGGCAGTAATATGCCTAACTATACAAGAAAAAAATCTGTATTTTTGTAAAACACCAGCCGGTGGATACTATTGTTTGGACTTTGACGGTTTGGAGCACCTTGACAGATTAACAGGTACTAAATGGTACAATACTTGGATGTACGTATGTAGTATGCACTGATGAGGGCAGTAATATGCCTAACTATTAGCAGAAAAAAATCTGTATTTTTGTAAAACACCAGACGGTGGATACTATTGTTTGGACTTTGACGGTTTGGAGCACCTTGACAGCTTAACAGGTACTAAATGGTACAATACTTGGATGTACCTATGCAGTATGCACTGATGAGGGCAGTAATATGCCTAACTATACGCAGAATAAAATCTGTATTTTTGTAAAACACCAGACGGTGGATACTATTGTTTGGACTTTGACGGTATGGAGCACCCTGACAGACTAACAGGTACTAAATGGTACAATACTTGGATGTACCTATGCAGTATGCACTGATGAGGGCAGTAATATGCCTAACTATACGCAGAATAAAATCTGTATTTTTGTAAAACACCAGACGGTGGATACTATTGTTTGGACTTTGACGGTATGGAGCACCCTGACAGACTAACAGGTACTAAATGGTACAATACTTGGATGTACCTATGCGGTATGCACTGATGAGGGCAGTACTATGCCTAACTATATGCAGAAAAAACTCTGTATTTTTGTAAAACACCAGCCGGTGGATACTGTTGTTTGGACTTTGACGGTATGGAGCACCTTGACAGCTACTAAATGGTACAATACTTGGATGTACCTATGCGGTATGCACTGATGAGGGCAGTACTATGCCTAACTATACGCAGAAAAAACTCTGTATTTTTGTAAAACACCAGCCGGTGGATACTGTTGTTTGGACTTTGACGGTATGGAGCACCTTGACAGATTAACAGGTAGTAAATGGTACAATACTTGCATGTACCTATGCAGTATGCACTGATGAGGGCAGTAATATGCCTAACTATACGCAGAAAAAACTCAGTATTTTTGTAAAACACCAGCCGGTGGATACTATTGTTTGGACTTTGACAGTATGGAGCACCTTGACAGCTTAACAGGTACTAAATGGTACAATACTTGCATGTACCTATGCGGTATGCACTGATGAGGGCAGTTATATATGCGTAACTATACGCAGAAAAAACTATTAAAAAAAAAAAAAAAAACAGCCGGTGAATAGTATTGTTTGCATTTGAAAGTATGTAGCCAGCCCCTTGACAGATTAACAGGTACAAAATGGTACAAATGCACTACAGTCCACTGAAAAATCACATATTTCTGAACAGCAGCAGGACCATATAGTGCAGCGCCACAAAAAAAAAAAAATCCAGGGATTAAACCCTAAATTGCACTCTGTCACACAATTCTGAGCAGCAGAAGATTTGTGGAGCAAAAAAAATAAACTCAATTGGGCTGAGAAATGAGGAGATGAGATGCTTCAGAAAGTTCCAGCAGCTTGGAGATCTGTATGAGGCAGCTGACAGCTATCTGCCCCTCTCTGCTGCAATGCTCAATAACGTGAATAGGAGGTTTAGCAATCAATGATCCTTCTCAGTGTAACAGCACAGCACTCTGCACTCCTGTCTTTCCCTAATGCTGATGTGACTAGCAGTTGCAGTGTAACTCTGTGGTATGAGCTATTCACACATACACAGTCCCGTCCTCTCCATCTGAGTGCATAGATGAAATGAAGTGAGGCAAGATGGCCGCCGATTATATAGGGGCTGTGACATCACAGGGGTCAGCTGCATCTCACATGTGATTCAGGGTCAGCCCACCTACCTTCATTCCCGCCGCTGTTTCCCGCCCTCCAATAATCCCCTGCCCCATGTACTCACATGTGGATCCGCCATCTTAGGTCTCCAATAGACTTGAACGCTGTAAAATGGAGTTTAATGAAGCGATTCGCGCAATCGAATCGCGGCGATATTCGCATTCGTTGCAAATCGAATTTTTCATGAATTTCATAACAAATTAGGGTTCGTCAACTTCGATTCGCTCATCTCTATATATGATGTTTAACAAACTGCAGCAAAAATGTAAATAGATACAGATTTCTGGAACAGAGACACAGATGTTTGTTACCTGTTGCTGGGATTAACCCCTTAGTGAGCCCTAGTTGTGGCCTTTGAAGAAAATGTGTAAAGAACCCTTTTTTTCTGAGAGGCAAACTTAAACTCTTTAAATGTCTGTTTTTTTATGATCAAATGCATCTAAAATAAAAAATGCAACTTTGCAAATAGAGTCTTCTATCGCTCCAATGTAGATCTGTGTTTCCATAATTACAGACTACAAACCATACCTGTGTAGCATTCCTGGAAGCATATCTGTTCCATCTGTTCAGATCAGACTACACATGGTTTGTTTGTAGTCTGTAGCTAGGGAGACATTGTAAATATAGACTATTTGCTAAATGCTTCATTTTTATATTAAACGCCCTTCAGTGATAAAAAAACAAACAATGAAATATTCAGAGTTGACAGAGCCATTTTTGTTGCAATTCCTGTGATCCTTTTATTCTTATTATTTTGACTTTAAATGATGTAATAATAACATTTTGAAGTTTTAACATTTTTTTTCCTAACTAGGAGCTGGAGAATCTCACATGCCGTTCTTGTGCTACTACCAAGAAGACGTCTGGGCCCTCACTCTCATGCTTCCAATCTACAAAGTGTTTCTTAGGGACATCTCTGTATGGCAGTGAGCTGTGTTTTCCTGTTATTTCTTTTTTGCAACTGATATTTTCTGCTGCTGATTTTCCTACCTGTTGGCTTCATAGGGTAGGAAAATCAGTAGCAGAAAATCTGCAGCAAAATACGCACATGTGAATACACCATTATGGATTATAAGTTTTCCTTAAAGGGTAGCTCCCACCAAGTTCTATATAATCTAATATGTCCCTACCTAGTAATAATCTAGCCCTTACCCCCTACCTGGCTTCAACATTTTTTTTAAATCGCTTTAATAGAGCAGAGTTAGTGCTTCTAAATCTGCTCTATAAAGCAGGGCAGGAAGCAGCGCTTCCCAGCAGACGCGACGTCACACACGCCTTGCTGGGCGCTTGCTTCCGCCGTCAGATCATCTATGCAGCGCTCCTGTCGGGAGTATATGCTATATATACATCTGGAAGGAGTGTTATTTATCCAATAGGGTGCCTCCAGCTGTTTCACAACTACAATTCTCAGCATGGCCTGACAGCTAATGGCAATCATGGCATGCTGGGAGTTGTAGTTGGCAAACTACAAGAAGAATCTTTGTAAATAGAAAATTATGCCAGATCCCAACCATAACATGTTCCGGCCGTAATTTGTAAAGTTTGTAAAGTAATTTGTAAAGTATCATAAGACCTCAGATCAGACTTACCCATCCGGAGGATCAGCGCAGCAATGAGTGCGCGTGCTGCCTCCGGACAGGGAAACGGGGCGGGCGGGGCCGCGCGAGAGGCCAGTGGAGCTGGCCAATGCGCGCAGCCCCTGCTATCAGCGTGCTCGCTCTCGCCTGTTTGATTGACAGGCGGGAGCGAGCACCACAGTGACTGAATTTCAACTCATTGCCAGGCTTAAATGAGTCGAAATTCTGTAGTGACGTCACTGCCGAATACATTCGGCCACTAGGAGGGCGACCCCTAGTGGCCGAATTTAAAAGTGATTTTAAACTGATTTAAAATCACTTTTTTTAATTAAAGTATATTAGAGATATGTTGTAGTACTTAAGTACTACAACATATCAATGTTTTGATTTCAAGACAGTGCCCATTTAACCCCTTAACGACGCAGGACGTATATTTACGTCCTGCGCCGGCTCCCGCGATATGAAGCGGGATCGCGCCGCGATCCCGCATCATATCGCGTCGGTCCCGGCGCTAATCAACGGCCGGGACCCGCGGCTAATACCACACATCGCCGATCGCGGCGATGTGCGGTATTAACCCTTTAGAAGCGGCGGTCAAAGCTGACCGCCGCTTCTAAAGTGAAAGTGAAAGTGACCCGGCTGCTCAGTCGGGCTGTTCGGGACCGCCGCGGTGAAATCGCGGCATCCCGAACAGCTGATCGGACACCGGGAGGGCTCTTACCTGCCTCCCCGGTGTCCGATCGACGAATGACTGCTCCGTGCCTGAGATCCAGGCAGGAGCAGTCAAGCGCCGATAATGCTGATCACAGGCGTGTAAATGCACGCCAGTGATCAGCATTAGAGATCAGTGTGTGCAGTGTTATAGGTCCCTATGGGACCTATAACACTGCAAAAAAAATGTAAAAAAAAAGTGTTAATAAAGGTCATTTAACCCCTTCCCTAATAAAAGTTTGAATCACCCCCCTTTTCCCATAAAAAAAATAAAACAGTGTAAAAAAAATAAAAAATAAACATATGTGGTATCGCCGCGTGCGTAAATGTCTGAACTATAAAAATATATCATTAATTAAGCCGTACGGTCAATGGCGTACGCGCAAAAAAATTCCAAAGTCCAAAAAAGCATATTTTGGTCACTTTTTATATCATTAAAAAATGAATAAAAAGTGATCAAAAAGTCCGATCAAAACAAAAATCATACCGATAAAAACTTCAGATCACGGCGCAAAAAATGAGTCCTCATACCACCCCATATGTGGAAAAATAAAAAAGTTATAGGGGTCAGAAGATGACATTTTTAAACGTATAAATTTTCCTGCATGTAGTTATGATTTTTTCCAGAAGTGCGACAAAATCAAACCTATATAAGTAGGGTATCATTTTAACCGTATGGACCTACAGAATAATGATAAGGTGTAATTTTTACCGAAATATGCACTGCGTAGAAACGAAAGCCCCCAAAAGTTACAAAATGGCGTTTTTTTTTCGATTTTGTCGCACAATGATTTTTTTTTCCGTTTCGCTGTGCATTTTTGGGTAAAATGACTAATGTCACTGCAAAGTAGAATTGGCGACGCAAAAAATAAGCCATAATATGGATTTTTAGGTGGAAAATTGAAAGGGTTATGATTTTTAAAAGGTAAGGAGGAAAAAACGAAAGTGCAAAAACGGAAAAACCCTGAGTCCTTAAGGGGTTAAAGAGTACCTATCATCAAATTTTTTTTAAATATTTTATAGCTTGTTCTTTATAGATCAACTTTGTAATATCATGTTATTAAAAAAAATTATTCCTTCTATGTCTATTTTGATTTTTAAATTGTGGCAACTAGGGATCCTCCTAGAAGTCCCTGGTTCAGTGATTTTGGACTCATGCTGGCCTGGCATTGAGTCCAAAATCACAGACTCAGAGCAGCTCCCCGCCTGTCAGTCAGACAGGCAGGAGCGAGCGCTGTGCGCGTATCACTACAGAGCATGGCAGCTCTGTCTTCTGACGTTCCTCCTCTCTGTATGGCATGTGTAAAGCAAAACAGAGAGGAGGAGACTCAGAGGCTGCTATCCCTGCCCTGTACTCAGCCTGTATGTGTGCTCCCGAGAGGGAGCACCGCATATAGGAAGAAGAGAGAAGCAAGCCCCGACCAGGCATCAGATTATGTTGCGCCTCCCGAGCCCTGCCCACTTCCTCCGCTCGTACACAGCACTATACTGAAATACTGAAGATGGTATAAAAAAGGCAGATAGAGTTAGTTAGAGTCAGGGACAGATGGGGAGGGAGATTAGGGAAAGTGTAGTTGATGATAGGTACTCCTTAACCCCTTAAGGACATAGGGCGTACAGGTACGCCCTTACGTCCTGGTACTTAAGGACACAGGGCGTAACTGTACGTCTGTGGGAATTTCGGCGGGGACCGGACCAGGATGCCTGCTGAAATCATTCAGCAAGCATCCCGTGCAAATGCCCAGGGTGGTCCTGAGATGATCACCGCAGATTGCCGGTGAATTGCCACCGGTGATTTGTGGCGATTCCAGTCATACGGGTCACTTGTGACCCGATGACCCGGAATTAGAAGGTGATCGGCGGATTAGTATACACTGCCAATCTCCTCCTGTAGCTAAGGGGAGGTGGCAATGCCGTCACCCCCAGGATTGCTGCTATTGGTCTTGCAGCTCTGCTCGCCCACCGCATTCAGTCAGCGGGCAGAGCTGTGAGAAGGAGCCAGGGACCCACCCTCTGTGATCTGTGCCCTTCAGGGCCTAAGAGAAGCTGTGTAGTGCAGGGTGAGATTGATAGTAAAGGGACTGGTAGGAGGTTAAAAAAAAAAAAAAAAAGTTAAAAAAAAAAAGTAAAAAAAAATCCCCCCCGATCCCCTAATAGGTCCTCAAAGGTCTGCCGCATATTTTCCAGCATGTCCCGGGCCTTATTAGGGGCTCGGGGCATTCCATTTGGCCCCCCTTTATTAATTTTTTTTGGCCGCATAGTTTTTTCCCCCCATATAACCGTTATATATAAAGTTACACCAAACACACACTACATACTTCCTCGTATTTGTACGCCCAGCAGTTCATCGCCCACCACCCTGATTCTTTTTGGGCTTGGCCCAATGGATGGTACGGCATTGATGCAGCCGAAATTAGGACATTTTGGGGCCTCGTGCTGCATATGGGCCTGGTCAAAGAACCAAGTGTCAGGCAGTACTGGAGCGGGAACATCCTCTACCAGACCCCACTCTATGGTATGGCCATGGCACGAGGAAGGTTCGAGGCCATTCGGAAATGCCTGCATTATGATGATAATGTGGCATGTCCCGCCCGAGGTGATTCCGCCTATGACCGGATTTACAAAGTGAGGCCGGTCTTCGATCACTTTGGGGCCAAATTTTGGGAGGCCTACGTACCCCTCAAGGCACTCTCGGTAGACAAGTCTCTTATCAGTTTTAAGGAGAGAATCATCCACCAGTATATTCCCTCGAGCGGTATGGCGTGAAACTCTACAAACTTTGGGAGAGTACCTCCGGTACACTTGCAAGTTTAGAGTATATGAGGGAGGAGATTCCCATATTGAACTTCTAGAATGTCCCACAACTCTGAGTGTTAGCGGGAAACTTGTTTGGGACCTTGTGCACCCATTGCTGGATAAGGGTTACCACCATTACTGGAGGCACCCTGTTTGGGAATCACTGACGTACAATACCCCTATGTCCACCCCTATGCAAGTCCCTAATTTAGGCCTCAAATGCGCATGGCGCTCTCTCACTTTGGAGCCCTGTCCTATTTCAGGGAAACAGTTTTGGGACACATATGGGGTATTGCCGTAATTGGGAGAAATTGCCTAACAAATTTTGGGGGGCTTTTTCTTCTTTAACCCCTATGAAAAGGTGAAGTTGGGGTCTACACCAGCATGTTAGTGTATAAAAATTTTATTTTTGACACTGACATGCTGGTGTTGCCGCATACTTTTCTTTTTCACAAGAGGTAAAAGGGAAAAAAGACCCTCGAAATTGGTAATGCAATTTCTCCTGACTACGGAGATACCCCATATGTGGGCGCAAAGTGCTCAGGGGGCGCACAACAAAGCTCAGAATGGAGAGTACGCCATGTACACTTGAGGTGATTTGCACAGGGGTGGCTGATGGTTACAGCAGTTTTGACATAAACGCAAAACAATAACTATCCATATGTGACCCCATTTTGGAAACTACACCCCTCATGGAATTTAATAAGGGGTGCAGTGAGCATTTACACCCCACTGGTGTATGACAGATTTTTGGAACAGTGGTCTGTGAAAATGAAAAATACAATTTTTCATTTGCACAGTCCACTGTTTCAAATATCTGTCAAACGCCAGTGGGGTGTAAATGCTCACTGCACCCCTTATTAAATTCCATGAGGGGTGTAGTTTCCATAATGGGGTCACATGTGCGGGGGGGTCCACTGTTCTGGCAACATAGGGGCTTCCTAAATGGGACATGCCCTCCAAAAACCCTTTCAGAAAAACTCACTCTCCAAAATCCCATTGTCGCTCCTTCCGTTCTGAGCCCTCTACTGCGCCCGCCGAACACTTTACATACGCATATGAGGTATTTCCTTACTCGGGAGAAATTGGGTTACAAATTTTAGGGTGATTTCTCTCCTTTTACCCCTTGTAAAAATTCAAAAATTGGGTCTACAAGAACATGCAAGTGTAAAAAATGAAGATTTTTAATTTTCTCCTTCACTTTGCTGCTATTCCTGTGAAACACCTAAAGGGTTAAAGGGGTACTCCGGTGAAAACCTTTTTTCTTTTAAATCAACTGGTGGCAGAAAGTTAAACATATTTGTAAATTATTATTAAGTGAGCTGTAGCATCCTTTTCACACTGGTGTGGTGCGGTGCGGCGTCTGTTGCTGCCGTGGCGCCGTGTCTGCGGGGAGGTGCGACCCATGGACTGGTTTGAGTGGCATTGGGGCCGCTCTGCCAGTGGGTCGTTCCCCCTGTGGGCACTGGTGTTGCGACGGTGGTAGTCGCCTCCCAGTGCTACGCCATTTTATGCTAGGGACGTTAGGGACCCACTCTAAATAGGTGGCCTTGACGTGGCGAGTGGGCTTTGCACTTTTTGATCAAAACGTATATACTAACAACCTGTTAGTTTTTGAAATTATGCTGAGAAGCAATTAGATCATTGTGCAAGATTGTAGATGTGCACCATGTCTGTCTTCTATTTGAATTCATATTTGTAAATTACTTCTATTAAAAAATCTTAATCCTTCCTGTACTTATTAGCTGCTGAATACTACAGAGGAAATTCTTTTCTTATTGGAATGCTCTCTGATGACATCACAACCACAGTTCTCTCTGCTGACATTATTATAATAATAAAAATGTTTTTATTTATTGTTGTCCTTACTGGGATTTGAACCCAAGTCCCCAGCACTGCAAGGCAGCAGTGCTAACCACTGAGCCACCATGCTGCCCTTAGCATACATCTGCTATGCATGGTTGCTAAAATGGATGGAGATGTCAGCAGAGAGCACTGTGTTCGTGATGTCATCAGTGTTCCAAAAAGAAAGGAATTTCCTCTGTAGCATTCAGCAGCTAATAAGTACTGGAAGGATTAAGATTTTTTTATAGAAGTAATTTACAAATATGTTTAGCTTTCTGCCACCAGTTGATTTAAAAGAAAAAAGGTTTTCACCGGAGTACCCCTTTAAACAGATTTTTAAACTACTTCTATAAAAAAATCTTAATCCTTCCAATAGTTATTAGCTTCTGAAGTTTTCTGTCTAACTGCTCAATGATGATGTCACGTCTCGGGAGCTGTGCATAATGGGAGAATATCCCATTGGAACTGCACAGCTCCCGGGACGTGAGTCATCAGAGAGCAGTTAGACAGAAAACAACAACTCAACTTCAGAAGCTAATAACTATTGGAAGGATTAAGATTTTTTAATAGAAGTAATTTACAAGTCTGTTTAACTTTCCGGAGCCAGTTGATATATAAAAAAAGTTTTGGCCTGGAATGCCCCTTTAAGGCTCACTGTCCTGCTCGTTATGTTCCTTGAGGGGTGAAGTTTCAAAAATAGTTTGCCATGTGGTTTCTATTTTTTTACTGTTCTGGGACCATAGGGGCTTCCTAAATGCAACATGCAAATTTGACTCCTTTTCTTCTGAGCATTGTAGTGCGCCCACAGTGCACTTGACGTCCACACATGGGGAATTTCCATACTCGGAAGAGATGGGGTTACAAATTTTGGGGGAGATTTTCTCCTATTACCCCTTGTAAAAATGTTAAATTTGGGGGAAAGCCAGCATTTTAGTAAAAAAGAAATATGTATTTACACATTCAAAGTCGTCAAACACCTGTGGAGTGTTAAGGCTCACTGTACACCTTGTTACGTTCCTTGAGGGGTGTACTTTCCAAAATAGTATGTCATGTTTTTTTTTTGTTTTTTTTTGCTGTTCTGGCACCATAGGGGCTTCCTAAATGGGACATGCCCCCCAAAAACCATTTCAGCAAAATTTGTTTTCCAAAAGCCAAATGTGGCTCCTTCTCTTCTGAGCATTGTATTTCGCCCGCAGTGCACTTTACGTCCACACATGGGATATTACCATACTCAGAAGAGATGGGGTTACAAATTTTGGGGGGCATTTTCTCCTATTACCCCTTGTAAAAATATATAATTTGGGGGAACGCCAGCATTTTAGTTATGTGTTTTTTTATTTATTTATTTTTGCTGTTCTGGCACCATAGGGGCTTCCTAAATGTGACATTCTTCCCAAAAAAACATTTCAGAAAAACTCACTCTCCAAAATCCCATTGTCGCTCCTTCCCTTCTGAGCCTTGTAGTGCACCCACAGAGCACTTGACATACACATATGGGGTATTTCTTTACTCAAGAGTAATTGGGTTACAAATTGTAGGATGATTTCTCTCCTTTTACCCCTTGTAATAATTTAAAAAAAACTGGGTCTACAAGAACATGGGAGTGTAAAAAAAGAAGAGTTTGAATTCTCTCCTTCCCTTTGCTGCTATTCCTGTGAAACACCTAAAGGGTTAACACACTTACTGAATGTCATTTTTTAAACTTTGAGGGGTGCAGTTTTTATAATGAGGTCATTTGTGGGGTATTTCTAATGTGAAGGCCCTTCAAATCAACTTCAAAACTGAACTGGTCCCTGAAAAATTCCGATTGTGAAAAGTTGGAAAATTGCTGCTGAACAATTCGAACAAAATGTGCTCTTAAACCTCTATTTTTCAAATACAAGTTATTTTTCCCGACCTCCCTATATACATGAACATATAAACAAAAGGGTCAGACATTAAGAATCAAAAATGCCTGATCTATCTCCCAACCAATACCATCTGTTGGTGGAGAGCTGGTAGGCTGCCATACACCTAAGACAGTTGGCAGAACCAACCAGCAGCATCGGGTATGGACGACTTTAGTCTAAGATCCATAATAATGGATCTAAAATAAACTAATGGTGTTAAAAATAGGGCATTCACTCCAGGCAAACTTCAGGGTGGATATTTATCTTTTTATGGGTGTATTCACACATACTTTTATCTGCACATTAAATATTTGAAGCTGCACATTTGAAATGCTGCAGTTCAAATATCCAACAAATGCTGTACGTGTGAATAGATCCTACAGCAAAATCTATGGATTATAATCGTATTTGTAACAAATTACTATAACCTGGACTGAGATATTCTCTTACTCTAATGAATGCACCTGTAGGTCCCTCACTGACATCAAACAGGACACATCAACAACATGGAACAAAGGACCTCTTTTTATTTGGGTGGTTTTGAGAGACGGGCATCCTGGTACATTCTAATATAAAAGATAATTATTCGGTCTGTAAACTGTTCCACCTGCCGGGAAGGGCCTGAGATGCACAGCTGGATGGAAAAACACAGCACAGATGGTGAGGACGGAGCAGACTTTATTATTACTCTCTACTATATTTCTATCTGTGACTCATTTTGTGAACACAAATGCGTAAATTGCCATATATCTGACCACTAGACAGTGTCCATTGATTTTAAATACATCACTAAAACCACCATGAGTAGGTAAAGTTCAGAAATCCCCAACCATCCAAATGTATCATTCTATCCCACAAAAGAACAAATGGTTCTTATCTGTCAGCGATTTCTTTGAATATTTCCTAAACCTTGGAGCGCTTTCTCAGAATCTGTATAATCACTTCATCACTGTTTACTTGAAGAGCAACAAATCTTGAAGCGGAAAAAGAAAAAAAACCCTACAAGACTGTACACTCTACCTACATGTGTCCTGTCTTAGGGAAGACCAGAGAAGTGTTTCCAATTTTTGTAGCCAACAGTGTGGAAGGTGCAGAAACTGCTCCAAGATGAAAGCTAACAGAGAAGGGGTTACAGTGGGTGGGCGATATGGAGCTTGGGAAGAATTTTGTGTTTACGTATCTTCTTAATGTCCATAGCAGAACCCAACTGTTTAATGCGCAGAACCCAACTGTTCTGATGTGCTTAACCGACTCTCAGTATTGAAGGAAAACAGAGTGTCATATGTAAATGTTCACCGTGTAATGACCCTGCAAATGTGTCTTACCTCATTGGTATTATTTATCCCAATGTTTAAAGGCAAAGCTTCTACGTCTACAATAAGCAGTGAAGTCCAAATCAATATCAATATACCATGCTTTTGTATCATACAGATCAATTAAGACTGTTCTGAATTTAGCATAGTGGGTGGAAAAGAAAAGTGCCTACCCAACACTACCACTTGGCTGGGCAACTGTAGTGCACAGGAACCTTTTACGATGAGTTGAGTAAATGTATTACTCTCAAACTTTACATGCTACAGTAAACAAGACCCCATAAACTTTAATCTAAAGTAGAGCGAACCCATCAACTTTGAAGTGACTGACCAACTGTCTAAAGTGCAGGGGGTACCCCAAAGAGTCTGTTGAGGGAAAAAAGGATCAGGCACATTGGGCTTTAACTGCCAAACCCTTTCATTCTCAGATAGAGACACTGATAGCTATTGAAGGTGAATGGCCACTCAGCTCAGCCTTGGACATTCATAACAGACCAGGTCAATGTAACATTTTTGAAAAAAAATAACTCTCAATTTACCAACTGTAAAGGTGCATTTTAGGTTATGAATCTTTGTCCTGGGTTAAGGATAGTTAGTAACCTCTTTGATTAAATAGGTACTGTCACTTTAAAAAACGTTGTAGAAACATGTCAAAATTGTTGGTCAGTCATGGTTTGAGTGTTCAGACCATGATCGATAGCTAGAACTAGCTAGGAGAAGAGTGTGGATGGGATTGTTTACGGTCAGCCACACCTTTCTCCCTGATCCTTTTAACAGTTTGTTGGGATCTGAACACTCAGATCCCGACAGATCAAACCTTTTGTGTCTAGGACATGTCAAAAGTCTTTTAAAGCGACAAGTACACAATAGCCTTTTATCCCAACAACAACAAAAAAAATGTCTATAAAAGCATTATAAAGGAGGTTTATGAAAATCACAGCTGAAAAAGAATGTCCTTGGTTAATAAAACATTTTCAGAGAAACCATGATTCTGACTACAGGACTTGGTGTTTTGCGGGTATCATGCGGGCTGAACATGAAAGGAATCTGGGGACAGACATAATAAAAGCCATTGCAATTGAAGAATAAATATATTATAAATGGTCAAGCAGCCGGAAGATTGGGACAGAATGATCAAAATGATTTTGGGGCATTGAATGGTATTCTGGAGCGACAATATAAAATTCAGTATTGTTCTACTGCTTTGGTAGTAGTTTTAGAAAACATTGGAATGTTTATATAAAGTTGTAACTATTTAAATTGATCTTGCTCTTGTCTACTCCCTTGTACCGCGCTTATCTCAGCAGTCAGAGAGGTTGAGCCGTTGCCAGTGGATACGACCTGGTTGCTACCGCCGCTGCAAGACCATCCCGCTTTGCGGCGGGCTCTGGTGAATACCAGTAGCAACTTGGAACCGGTCCACTGACATGGTCCACGCCAATCCCTCTCTGGCACAGAGGATCCACCTCCAGCCTGCCGAATCGTGACAGTAGATCCGGCCATGGATCCCGCTGAGGTCCCGCTACCAGTCGTCGCTGACCTCACCACGCTGGTCGCCCAGCAATCCCGACAGATCGCCCAACAAGATCACCAGCTGTCGTACTTGACCACCATGACTCAGCAACTTCAGTCACAGCTACAGCAGCTTCAGTCACAGCTACAGCAGCTTCAGTCACAGCTACAACAGCAGCAACCATCTCCTCCGCCAGCTCCTGCACCTCTTCCGCAGCGAGTGGCCGCTCCTAACCTCCGCTTGTCCCTGCCGGACAAATTTGATGGGGACTCTAGACTCTGCCGAGGTTTCCTGTCACAATGTTCCCTACATTTGGAGATGTTGTCGGACCAATTTCCTACAGAACGATCGAAGGTGGCTTTCGTGGTTAGTCTCCTGTCTGGGAAGGCTTTGGCTTGGGCCACACCGCTCTGGGACTGCGATGACCCTGTCACCGCCACTGTACACTCCTTCTTCTCTGAGGTTCGCAGTGTCTTCGAGGAACCAGCCCGAGCTTCTTCTGCCGAGACTGCCCTGCTGAACCTGGTCCAGGGTAATTCTTCAGTAGGCGAGTACGCTATCCGATTTCGTACTCTCGCTTCCGAATTATCTTGGAACAACGAGGCTCTCTGCGCGACCTTTAAAAAAGGCCTATCCAGTAACATCAAAGATGTGCTGGCCGCACGAGAGATTCCTGCCAACCTGCATGAACTTATCCATTTGGCCACCCGCATTGACATGCGTTTTTCGGAAAGACACCAGGAACTCCGCCAGGAAAAAGACCTTAATCCCTGGGCACCTCTCTCACGGTATCCCTTGCAATCTACCCCTGTGCCTCCCGCCGAGGAGCCTATGCAAGTAGATCGGTCTCGTCTGACTATTGAAGAGAGGTCTCGCCGTAGGGATAAAAATCTATGTCTTTACTGCGCTAGTACCGAACATTTCTTGGTGGTTTGCCCTATTCGTCCTCCACGTCTGGAAAATGCACGCACGCAACCTGCTCATGTGGGCCTGGCGTCTCTGGGTACGGAGTCTGCTTCTCCATCTCTCTCTTTGCTCGTACGGATTTCTCCTTCTGCCAACTCCTCCTTCTCTGCTGTGGCCGTCTTGGACTCTGGATCTTCTGGAAATTTTATTCTGGCCTCTTTGCTTGATAGGTACTGCATCCCGGTGACCCGTCTCATCAAGCCGCTCTACATTTCTTCGGTCAACGGGGTCAAGCTGCACTGCACTGTGCGTTATCGCACAGTGCCCCTGCTTATGAACATTGGACCGCATCTCGAGGAAATTGAATTTTTGGTCTTGCCCGGCTGTACCTCTGAAATCCTCCTCGGTTTGCCATGGCTCCAGCACCATTCTCCCACCCTTGACTGGACCACCGGGGAGATAAAGAATTGGGGTCCTGCTTGCCGCAAGGAGTGCCTCACGTCAGCTCCCAGCCCCGTCTGTCGGTCCTCAGTGTCTCCTCCTGTGCCTGCTCTCCCCAAGGCCTGTCAGGACTGTGCCGTGCCTCCTCACAGTCCCCGTCCTGGTGACACTCTGCTCCGTGCCAAGCCTCACCCTCTGCCCCCCCCCCCTCATTCCCACTCCTTCTGACCGGTCTGCCATTCATGAGTATACCCAGGACTTCACTGTCCCCCAGAAGGAGACTCTACAATCGCTCCCAATGTCCTCGTCCCAGGTGGAGCGATATCCCGACAAAAAGAGGGGGAGACCTAAGGGGGGGGTACTGTTACGCCGAGCGCTCCGGGTCCCTGCTCCTCCCCGAAGCGCTCGCGGCGTTTCTCTCCCTGCAGCGCCCCGGTCAGACCCGCTGACCGGGAGCGCTGCACTGACATGGCCGGCGGGGATGCGATTTGCATAGCGGGACGCGCCCGCCCGCGAATCGCACCCCAGGTCACTTACCTGTCCCGGTCCCCGGCTGTCATGCTCTGGCGCGTGCGGCTCCGCTCTCTAGGGCGCGCGCGCGCCAGTGCTCTGAGATTTAAAGGGCCAGTGCACCAATGATGGTGCCTGGCCCAATCACCCTGATTTGCTTGCACCTGTTCCTTGCCTACTTATACCTCACTTCCCCTGCACTCCCTTGCCGGATCTTGTTGCCTTGTGCCTTGAGAAAGCTTTACTGTGTTACCCATACTGTGTTCCAGACCTCCTGCTATTCCACCATTGACTACGAACCTTGCCGCCTGTCCTGACCTTCTGCTACGTCTGACCTTGCTCTTGTCTACTCCCTTGTACCGCGCTTATCTCAGCAGTCAGAGAGGTTGAGCCGTTGCCAGTGGATACGACCTGGTTGCTACCACCGCTGCAAGACCATCCCGCTTTGCGGCGGGCTCTGGTGAATACCAGTAGCAACTTAGAACCGGTCCACTGACACGGTCCACGCCAATCCCTCTCTGGCACAGAGGATCCACCTCCAGCCTGCCGAATCGTGACAGCAGGCAGTGGGGGTAATGACGTCATGGCCAAGCCCCTCGTGACATCACGCCACACCCCCTCAATGCAAGTCTATGAGAGAGGGCATGGCGGCCCCTCTCATAGACTTGCATTGAGGGGGGCGTGATGACCGTGACGTCATGACCCCCGCCACCCGTCCAAGCATTCGGAACAAAATTTTCCGAACGCTGGGGCAGCGGAGTTTTCCTTTAAATAAAATGAAGAACACAAGATTGTGTGGGTGCTGCAGTGGTTTCTCTCTGGAAAGTTAAACTTTATGAATTCTGTCACAACTTCCAAGTGGTGCTCAAATGCAGAATGCCAAATTAATTGACAGGGCACATGTATTGTTGGTGTATTTGGAGTAGACCTCATATACCAGGATGGACCTAGCTTTGTTTTCACTGCTTTTGTGATAAATCAATTGTATTTAGTGTGACTTTGAAGCCCCACCAATTTCTTTTCAGACACATTTATATATATATATCCTGTATAGGCTTCATAATTATGGCCTTCACCCATGTTTCAATGCATTTATGAAAGAAAACTGGCACAAATACACTGTTGAATCTGCAACAGCCTTTGAATTTATTTTGCTGCTGTTTCTGTTTAACATAAAAACAACAACGAAAAAGTATACCTAAACTGTATAGCTCATATGTGGTATGAATTGTTTAGAAAAGTGTGTATGTCATATACGCTCATGGACTGCAAGGGTTACAGTGCTGTGAATGAAGCAATGGAACAAAAGACAGAACATCTGTTTGTCATTACTGGAAACAGTTAAAAAGGGGGGAAAGTAGAGAAGTGGACGGGGTGAATGTGGAGCCAGAGGCGGACTAATTCATACCATCTGTACCAAACCCCTCCCCAATTCTTTCATTTTATTTCAATTTTAATGTGGCTGGGGGTCAAACAAGGGGGACCCCACGACACCCTCATTGAAATAAATAAACATGGTTCTACACTCTGGGGACAGACAAAGCAGTTCCTGAAAAGCTTTACAAAGCCTCTAACTTTATGGGATAGATTTACCTCTCTGGGCAGCTATCACTGTCCTGTGAATATTGTTGGCTATTACGGGCCGTCACGCTACATACTTGTCTACAATCACCCTGTAAGTAATATGGTATATTTATGTAGCAGAAGGTGATGTCATTGTCAATGTCAGTTTCCGCCATTGCCAGTCAATTCAATTCCTCAAACAAAGAGAAAGGGAAACTCAGACGGAATTTATTGGAAGCACTCAATCTTTAGCCACCTCAAGCCTAGGCTCATAGAAGACCACTGGTTTTCTAGAATTTACTGGGAAATAATTGCTTTGCACATTCATAGAATATGTGGAAGGCATGAAAATTAGGACATTACACCAGTCATTCCATTAATGGAGCTTTATGAGCTGTAGGTACAAATTGTGCAACACTGCAAGGGCTTCTAACAGGTCACTGTTATTGCCGAGGATTTTGCAGAGTTTTTGCATAATCACAGAGACTGAATTTGCACATTTCAAGGTACTTTCCCACGGGATAGAGAATCTGAAGCATTTTTGCAGGTAAATCCTTAGCAGCCAATCCACACTAAAAGGGGAAAATTGTTGCAGATTGTCACTGAAGATAAATGTAGCATAAATGATCATGCTGTGATTTAAAACTTTGCACAGGTCCATTTTCCCCTCCATTTTGCTGCATATGAAGCCATTGCATAAAATCTGCAGTGCATCAGCCCCATGTAAATACCCCCCCCAATGCACTACAGACCTCACACTCAGATACCCCTACTCAAAACAGACCCTAGACCAACCCCCGTCCTGTCCCGTACACACACAATATAGACCCCAAACTCAGACCCCTATGCAGTATAGACCACAAACTCAGACCCCAACATGCAATGCAGTCTTCCATTTAATACAAGCCCCAGACAAACCCCCATCTAATAAAGAACCCAGGCAGACCCTCCTATGTAATAAACCCAGGGCCGCCATCAGGGGGGTATAACCCATACACTTGTATGGGGCCCGGAGCTTCAGGAGGCACAGACGTCCCTGGACCTTTTTTTTTTTCCTGGCTTGTCACCTGTACCCCCCTGATGGCGGCCCTGCTTGTCAGTGAGTGACTGCAACTGTCACTCACTGACCGCTGGGTGCCCGCAAGGACTATGACGGGGCCCCCCGCCCGCACATTTCTAATAAATTACCCATTTCTAGGGCGCGGGCCCCTTAAGAATTGTGGCAGGGCCGGACAGGCCAAGGGCTGATCGGAGTAAAGACGTCACGTGCCCCGTGCAGGCACGCACGTCTACTCCAATCACCCCCCTGCATGAGAGGTGCAGGGGGGTGATGAGAGGTGCAGTGGGGGGTGATGAGAGGTGCAGGGGGGGTGATGTGAGGTGCAGGGTGGGTGATGAGAGGTGCAGAGGGTTATGGGGGTGATGAGAGGTGCAGTGGGGGTGATGAGAGGTGCAGTGGGGGTGATGAGAGATGCAGGGGGGGTGATGAGAGGTGCAGGGGGGTGATGAGAGGTGCAGAGGGTTATGGGGGTGATGAGAGGTGTAGGGGGTGATGAGAGGTGCAGGGGGGTGATGAGAGGTGCAGAGGGTTATGGGGGTGATGAGAGGTGCGGGGGGGTGATGAGAGGTGCAGGGGGGTTATGCGGGTGATGAGGAGTGATGAGGACACAGAGGATAAGAGGGGGTGTATATGTATATATGATGTGTCTGCATGTATGGCAGTATTGTATTTAGGGGTACAGTGTGTGGCAGTATTATGTTCAGGGTACAGTGTGTGGCAGTATTATATTCAGTGGATAGTGTGTGGCAGTATTATATTTAGTGGGTACAGTGTGGGACAGTATTATATTTAGAGGGTACAGTGGGTGGTAGTATTATATTCAGGGTACAGTGTGTGCCAGTATTATATTTAGTGGGTATAGTGTGTGGCAGTACTATATTCAGGGGTACAGTGTATAGCAGTATTATATTCAGGGGTGCAGTGTGGGGCAGCATTATATTCAGGGTACAGTGTACAGCAGTATTATATTCAGGGTACAGTGTGGGCAGTATTTTATTCAGGGATACAGTATGTGGCAGTATTATATTCAGGGTACAGTATGTGGCAGCATTATATTCAGGGTACAGTGTGTGGCAGTATTATATTCAGGGTACAGTGTGGGGCAGGATTATATTTAGTGGATACAGTGTGTGTCAGGATTATATTCAGGGTACAGTGTGGGGCAGTATTTTATTTAGGGTACAGTGTGGGGCAGTATTTTATTTAGGGTACAGTGTGTGGCAGTATTATATTCAGGGTACAGTGTGGGGCAGTATTTTATTTAGGGTACAGTGTGTGGCAGTATTATATTCAGGGTACAGTGTGGGGCAGGATTATATTTAGTGCGTACAGTGTATGGCAGTATTATATTCAGAGGGTATAGTGTGGGGCAGTATTTTATTTATAGGTAATTTTTTGCATCGGGGCCCTGTGGTTTCTAGCTACACCCCTGCGCACGACCGCTGCACATTGATACAGCATTGGGGGCAACGGTTAACAGTGGAAAGCTTTTTTTTAATTTTAAATCAACTGGTGCCAGAAAGTTAAAGGGGTACTCCGGCCTTGAGACATCTTTTCCCCTATCCAAAGGATAGGGGATAAGATGTCTCATCGTCTCGACCATCACGCCCCCTCCCATAGACTTGCATAGCAGGGGCAGGGGGTGACGTCACTCGGGGGCAGAGTCGTGATGTCACCATACTCCGGCCCCGTGGTGGCCACCCGGCTGTTTGTGAGCTGGCACTGCGGCATGCAGCTCAAACAGGTGGGTGGCAAACACAAGATTGCGGGGGTCACCAGCGGCGGGACCACTGCGGTGAGACATCTTATCCCCTATCCTTTGGATAGGGGATAAGATGTTTCAGGGCCAGAGTACCCCTTTACACAGATTTGTAAATTGCTTCTATTAAAAAATCGTAATCCTTCCAGTACTTATTAGCTGCTGAATACTACAGAGGAAATTATTTTCTTTTTGGAACACAGTGCTCTCTGCTGACATCACGAGCACAGTGCTCTCTGATGACATCTCTGTCAATTTTAAGAACTGCCCAGAGTAGAAGAAAATCCCCATAGAAAACATATGCTGCTCTGCACAGTTCCTAAAATGGACAGAGATGTCAGCAGAGAGCACTGTGCTTGTGATGTCAGCAGAGAGCACTGTGTTCCAAAAAGAAAATAATTTCCTCTGTAGTATTCAGCAGCTAATAAGTACTGGAAGGATTAAGATGTTTTACATCTGTTTAACTTTCTGGCACCAGTTGATAAAAAATAAATAAAAATAATTCCACCAGAGTACCCCTTTAAGTGGTGCATATGAATTCAGAACTCATGTGCTGAGGTGGTGCACATCAGACCTCAGCAACCCATAATAAGTTCATTACTCAATAGTATATTAGGCTGCTGATGTAAAATGTAGCTGCCTAGCAACTCACTTAAAATTTGGATTCATTCTGGTACTTGAGTCCCTAAACCTATACCCCTTCTGCTTCCTGAGGATTTGTGCTGTTGCCACCCTATACAGTGGAGGTTGTAACAAGATGACATTTTCTTATGGTGGTGTCCTCTACAAGGTGCCACCTTAGGCACTAGACTCTCAGTGCCTAGAGTAAATTCTGACCCTGCCGCCTACCCAAACAAATTACATCACGTAACTCCAATTCACTGTACATACATTATGCTGACTATTTCATGCACAGCATAGAGGCAGTGTAAATAATCTGTACTGACAAATTCCCAGGGGTGCAGGCAACACCCAAGCTCTATAGGACTTTATTTAACCATTCATGTTGTTTGTCGTAAAGGATTCAAGAAGCGAGATCATGAGCAACAGATAGGGTTGCCACCTTTCTTGCAAAAAAATACCGGCCATGCTAATTTGCATAATGAATGATATATGCGTAACATCACAGGATACACAAATGCAGGGAAATTTTGTCCTATTTTGACCCCTATAACTTTTTTTCCATTATACGGGCCTGAATGAGGGCTAATTTTTTGTGCCCCGATCTGTAGTTTTTAACAGTACCAATTTTGTTTTGATGTGACTTTTTGATCGCTTTTTTAAAATTAAATTCAGGAGCTGCAGTTAGTTACTAAGTACAACTCCCAGCATGCCC
The DNA here is from genome assembly GCF_029499605.1 of Hyla sarda. Taxonomy (NCBI): domain Eukaryota; kingdom Metazoa; phylum Chordata; class Amphibia; order Anura; family Hylidae; genus Hyla; species Hyla sarda. The sequence continues at coordinate 83,403,932 of NC_079196.1, read as the reverse complement.
TGATACAGCCTGTGGCTCAGCAGCTGCCCTAAACAAAAACTACAACTCCCAGCATGTTGGTCTATATAGTAGTATATAGTATAGGTCTGTGTTTTCCAACCATGGGTGCCTCCAGCTGTTGCAAAACTACAGCATCCAGCATGTTGGACTATATAGTAATATATATAGTATAGGTCAGTGTTTTCCAACCAGGGGTGCCTCCAACAGTTGCAAAACTACAACTCCCAGCATGCCCGGACAGCCAAGGGCTGTCCGGGCATGCTGGGAGTTGTAGTTTTGCAATAGCTGGAGGCGCTTTGGTTGGGAAACACTTTTATAGGTTATGGTGCAACATTCCCGGAGTTGGAGGATTGGTTGGATAAATACCGGCCATTGCATTTCCGGTACTTTTAATATAAAAATACCAGCAGGGTGGCCAAAATACCAGCTGTGCTGGTAAAATACTGGCCAAGTGGCAACCCTAGCAACAGAAACAGAGCATATCTCCTCTAAAATGAATTCATATAGTAGAGTCATTCTGTGGTTACAATGTTTTTCCATCCTCTGAGAATGGAAATTTATCAAATTCCCATTGACGCATTTAATATTTATTGCTGTGGTTTAAGAGCATCCTGTGGTTGGCTGATATGTCCATAGGCTGGGTATTTCCCCAAACACCAGGCAAAAACAATATATAACATTTGGTGGGTTTTTAAACAAAGGGCAATCTTTCTTGCTTAGGACAAAAGTTGGATACTTATTCTTTCTATTTTTGTATTTTCACCACAAAAATCTTACTTTTGAGAAGATATCATTGTTATGGCGAACTATGATTGCATGCGATGTCATTGGCAGAGGCCACTGTCATGATACAACTTTTTTCTACCGCATTCTAAAATGTTGCCATTAGCTTAAAGGACATCTGCAGCGTGATTAACACTTATCCCCTATCCACAGGATAGGGGATAAGTGTTTGATCGCAGGGGGTCCGACCGCTAGGACCCCCTGTGATCTCTTGTACGGGGCCGTGGTTGTCCCGTGTAGGGGCCATGCCGGCCGCAGCATGACGTTGCAGCTGGCACGCCTCCTCCATACATCTCTATGGGAGAGGCGGGGAGGCAGCGTTCGTGCCTCCCCGTCTCCCCCATAGAACGGTATGGGGACGGGGAGGAGACGGGGCATCACCATGAGCGCTAATGGTGGCGCCCCGTTAGGGAGATCGTGGGGGGTCCCAGCGGTTGGACCCCCCCCGCAATCAAACACCTATCCCCTATCCTGTGGATAAGGATAAGTGTCATACCACTGCAGTTGTCCTTTAACCCCCCAGTGTACAGACTAGATATGTTTTTTTTTTTTTTCTTGCAGCACAATTCAATTCTGTGCAGAAAAAAGATGTAGTCCAGCACTTGCATGTAGAAAAAAAAAATATAGACATAAGAGGGGGCGTGGCCGTGACGTCCTGTCCCTGTCTCAGAGGCACCGCCCAGCACAGAATGTCGGGGGCTGCACCGAGATCGTGGGGGTCCCCAGCAGTGAGACCCCTGCGATCATACATCTTATCCCCTATCCTTTGGATAGGGGATAAGATGTATAAACCTTGAATACCCCTTTAATTTGCAGTCCCCACAACCCATCTTTACATCTGCCCACTGTCCATTACCAAAGATAAGCTCTCCAAACTACTCTCCACATTGCACCCCACCTCTTGTGCCCTTGGCTAAATATCACTTAAATGGGCACTGTTATTTCAACTTATTTTTGCTATTGCACTCCTTATGGTAAATAAAAAATATTTCATAATGTTTTATTTGTGTTTTAAAAAAGCTGCCACTAGGTGTCTCTCTACTTGTCCAGAGCACATTTCCCCCCATCTCTTGCCCAGACTTTGGACTCCTGCTGGCCTAACAGAAGTCCAAAATCAGGAAATGCAGTCTGGAGTGCTGAGGGGGGTGTGCACAGCCTTAGCCAATCATAGCTCATCTCACACTGAACTGCTCTGGGCTTTGTTTAGCAGAGTGAGGGAGGAAGTTCTCCCCTGTATGGCTTCAGATAATGTCACGCCTACTGGGGAATGCCCCTTCCCAGTCTGTGAATCTGACTGAGACTGAGCAGAAAATACAGAGCAATACCAAAGGTAGAAAACAAAAAAAAATAATAATAAAAATAAAAGGCAGGCGGTGGTTTATCATGATGGGGGTAGTGAACTTGGAGTATTATAACATTTAACAAGGTCATGACAGGTACTCTTTAACACTGGCACCTTTACTTCCCATACACTGGAACTCACTACCCCAACACCTTCGCCCTTACCCACCATCTAGACTGGGGGTTTCAAACTGGTGGCTCTCCAGATGTTGCAAAACTTCAACTCCCAGCAGCCGTTGGCTGTCCGGGCATGCTGGGAGTTGAAGTCTTGTAACATCTGGGGGGCCACCAGTTTGAGTCCCCTGATCTAGACCTTTAAAAGTAACAAGAAAACCCATTTCTTTAGAACAGCCTACAACCTACAATAACCCTACTGCCACTATATTGTCCTATGAATGACTTCTTCCCTACCTGCTGACACATGACCAGCTGTCTGCCTCACCTACTGTTTCCCTCCCCACGTAGACTGTAACCTCTCCCTCTGTATCTATGTCAGTCTGTCACTTTTTTGCTTCACACTTATTGTACTTACATTTGTTTTACTTATTGTACTTGCATTTGTCTTAAATTAATAATAAGTCCCTATATTGTGAATAGAGGATACATTTTTTGAGGCAGGACTACCCCTTTAATATGTATCTAAGTTGTTAAAGGAGTAGTCCAGTGGTGATTCAGTGGTGAGCAACTTATCCCCTATCCTAAGGATAGGGGATAAGTTGCAGATCGCGGGGGGTCCGACCCCTGGGGCCCCCCGCGATCTCCTGTACGGAGCCCCGACAGCCCGCTGGAAGGGGGCGTGTCGACCTCCGCACGAGGCGGCGGCCGACACGCCCCCTCAATACAACTCTATGGCAGAGCCGAAGCGCTGCCTTCGGCAATCTCCGGCTCTGCCATAGAGATGTATTGAGGGGGCGTGTCGGCCGCCGCCTCGTGCGGGGGTCGACACCCGCTATCTCGGCGGAGAGCCGGGGCCCCGTACAGAGAGATCGCAGGGGGCCCCAGCGGTCGGACCCCCCGCGATCTCAAACTTATCCCCTATCCTTAGGATAGGGGATAAGTTTTTCACCACTGGACTACCCCTTTAAATCTAGCAGGTAGCATCAATGACTAAACCAGGTAAGCACACGCAGGCTTTTCTTCACACATTGTGCCTCAATAATGAAGTGTGAAGATATTTGCACATTTGCTACAGGTATATTCACATCACTTCACTCTTTATCTAGGAGCCACTATTTTAAGCTTCCACCATTTTCCTATTTGTTATTCCACACAGAATGGACAGTTTTCTACTATGGAAGTCTCCCTGGTTTCAATCAGATTTACCATACCACACTGCCCTCTGCTGTACATGGGATATTATCACATTCTACGAGATATGGAATTTACATTTCTGATAGAAAATATGTTATTATGTTTCAATATCATCTTCACTGCTTCAGACAGCATCATGTGTAAGGCTGGGTTCACACCGCGATTTGAACCTCTGATGCATAGATACGATTTAGGAAGCTGAAATCGGCTGAAATCGTGTCTGTGCATGGACAGTAGTGTTGAGCGGCATAGGCCATATTCGAATTCGCAAATATTCGCGAATATATGGACGAATATTCATCATATATTCGCGAATATTCGCATAATCGTAATATTCTCGTTTTATTTTCGCACGTGCGAAAACTTATTCGCGTATGCGAAATTAACATACAAAAGTTAATATAAGCGCACCTGTCTCACACAGTAGTATTAGAGCCTTCTTTACATCACTCAAGCTGGAAGCAGAGAGGGATGATCACTGTGATGTGTACTGTGGTAAAAAAAAAAACAACAAAAACAATATTCGTAATTACGAATATATACTGCTATATTCGCGAATATTCGAGAATTCGCGAATATGCGATATTCTCAAATAAAATTCGCATTGCGAATATTCGCGAGCAACACTAATGGACAGGTATGGAGCCATTAACTTATATGGGTTATACTCAGCTAGTGACTACGATCAGGTCGTTTTCTCAGGGGATCCACTTTTTGAGATGGACTGAATATTGTGGTCTGCCACGTTTTTCAGTTCGTGTCAAAAATCGGATCCCTTGAGAAAATGACCTAATCATAGTCACTAGCTGACTACGATCAGGTCCGCAGTCTCAAGTTAATGGCTCCGTACCTCTCCGTGCACAGGGACAATTTCAGCCGATTTGAGCATCTGAAATCGTATTTGTGCATCGGAGGTTCAAATTGTGGTGTGAACCCATCTTAAGTAAGTAAACCCTCCGTCATTCCCCTCCCTGTCAAAAAATGAATTGTGAGGGGTTAGGTCACGTGCCTATGTGCTGTATTTTGTGATACTGCAGACACACTCATGAGGATTTATCAAGCTGTCTTATAGTAAGATTCTCTTTGTTCCCCATAGCAACCAATTACAGCTCAACTTTCATTTTTACCAGAGCAATTAAATGAAAGTTGAGCTCTGATTAGTCACTATGAGATTTTAACACAGGCCTAAGAATGCTGAAAAAAACCACCCCAAAAATGTGCGGTTTTCATAATATTGACTATAAAGGAAAATGCTAAAAAAATAAAATAAAAAAAAAGCATAAAAACAGCACTAACAAAAGAGAAAAAGTGACATCACATTAGGTTCTGTCTGGATGCCTACATTGAAATCAATAGGAGCTTTAAAAAAAACAAAAACAAAAAAAAACATGGCAATCAAAGTCAATAGTCTGCCATTAACCCCTTAAAGGCTATCTATCACCCAAAAAACTTTTTATATTTTGTTAATCAATGTATTAGAAACAACTTTCTAATTACACGTGATTAACAAAAATGTATCTTTATAAGGTTTTTTTTAACTTTTAAAAACTGACCACTAGGGGTCTCCCTACATGTCCTGGCTTATAGATTTCGGACTCATGCCAGCCTGGCAGCATGAGTCCGAACTGTCAGTGCAGCCGGGACACTGAAAAGCATTCAGACAGGCAAGAACGAGCACTGTGCACGGCAGGCCTGATAGCGGCTGAGCCTCCTACATGGAATTCAGTGTCTGCTATAGCTGCCTGTGATGACAAGCTAGCAACCCCCCCCCCCCCCCAGTGATTACAGGTGAGCCCTATACAAAGGATAGGAGATAAGATGTCTGACTACGGGGAATTCGGCTGCTGGGACCCCCTGCAATCTCCGGACAGCACCCTGGTATTCTGGACACTTTTGTTCAGAACGTCCCCACCATTCATGTCTATGTTAGGGGCCATGATTCCATGATTCCATTCATGTCTATGTAAGGGGGGATTTAAAAAGTGAACAAAAGTGAACAATTTTTTTTTTTAAATATAAATTATAAAAAAAAGTTTTAATTTACAAAAGAATATATATTTGGTATAGCCGCATGCATAATTGGCCAAACTATTAAAATAACAGTTTATAATCCTGTGCGATGAATTACGTAAATGTAAGAAATACAAAAGTCTCAAATTTTCCACAGGTGTCGGGGCTGAAAATGTCACACTGCCACTCAGCCTATCGCCGGCCAAGGCAGAATTTCGCTGCGGCCGGTGATTGCTAATTGCAGTATGACTCGCCGACCACCTTCAACCAGGAAGAGGATCACGGCAGAGGCTGGAGCAGGTTACCGGGGGCACAGAGGGAGCGATGAACGGTATGTACCTCTTTATTTTTTTTACTACCGGCAGTATGACGGGCAATTTTCCCATCCCGGAGTACTCCTTTAATTTTTAGTTACAAAAGAACAAAACAAAAACAAATCAACTAGAAATAACTACTTAATTAAAGTACAGCATGTTATGAAAAAAATACATGTAAAGCATGAAAGGAGAGTACTCCGTAGTGTAGTGGAAGAGATCACAAACACTAGGAAAGGAATCCAGATTACCCTTCAGTGTTGTCATGTTTTGCTCTTGCCATAGACAATATAGGCCGCTAGAGCGCAATCTTGATGAGGGCACCGCCTGTGGGCAGTTTTTTTTAAATGTTTTTATTAAGTTGGCGGTGCTGCGCCTCTATCCAGCTGTCAGGAGTGCAGCACTGTCACATCAGATTGTCCTGATGATTTGTGGTTCAGCAAGTATGAACATGATGAAAGGTTTTCTTTAATCCTAGAGGACTCAGGGCTCCTGGTACTTTACTTTGCATAGCAGGACGTACATATGCGTACTGTATAGGGATGAGTGAAGAGAATCTGATGAATCCGAATTCGTTACGAATTTCAGGAAAAATTAGATTTGCAACAAATCCAAATAGCGCTTCGTTAAACTCCATTTAGTGTGGTCCAGGCTCCAGGGCATCTAAAATGGCGGATCCACATGTGAGTATATGGGGCAAGAAACTCTGGGAAGGTGGGTAGGTGGGATGACCCTGAATCACATGCAGCATGCAGCCCATCAGCAGCCAGCCACTCCTGTGATGTCACAGACCTATATAATCGGCAGCCATTTTGTGGCCATCCATTCAAGCGCTTTATTTCGGAGAGAACGTTTTATTACAGGGAGAGAAAGAGAAGTGTGTTTGTTGCACAAAAAATCAGCTTGACAGCAGCGATTCAGCACAAGCCAAAATCACTGCAGAAAAGCACTGACAGAGAAGGGAGAGAGAGAAAGGACACTTTTGGGGGTAATACACAGTGACTCTACTGCTGCAGTGGGGTGTACAGCAACTCTAAAACTTATAGGGGCCAGTTAGGCTGAGCACTAAAAGCCATTGTCACCTGCTATTAGTGCATAATAATAATGTACTGGGCTCTACTACACAGCGATTCTGTACTGCTGCAGTGGTGTACAGCAACTCTAAACTTATAGGGGCCAGTTAGGCTGAGAACTAAAAGCCAATGTCACCTGCTATTAGTGCATAATAATACTGTACTGGGCTCTACTACACAGCGGTTCTGTAAAGCTAACAGGGGCCACTTAGGGTGAGCATGAAAAGCCATAGTCACCTGATTACAGTGCCTAATACAGATTGCGTAGTGGAGCTTATTATCCTCTCAGAAGTGTAACCTGTGCGTACATAGGTGGTGTATTTTTTTTTTCCCTGTAAAACTACTTTAGGCCTAGTTACTGTGAAAGGCCAGCCAAAGCTACATCCTTGTTTTTGTAGCCTAAAACAGATTTAAGCGGAGCATATTGTCCATCTCTCATAAGTGTAACCTGTGCATACATAGGTGGTGTATGTTTTTTTTCCCCCTGTAAAGCTAACTTGGGCCTAGTTACTGTGAAAGGCCAGCCAAAGGTACCCACTTGTTTCTGTAGCCTTATAAAGTTTGTAGTGGAGTGCATAATCCTCCTCTCATAAGTTTAAACTGTACGTACACCTATGTGGTGTCCTTTATATATTTTCCTGTTAAACTAATTTAGGCCTAGCTATTGTGAAAGGCCAGCCAAATGTACCCACTTGTTTCTGTACCCTTATACAGTTTGTAGGGGAGTGCAGAGTCCTCCTCTCATAAGTTTAAACTGTACGTACACTTATGTGGTGTCCTTTATATAATTTCCTGTTAAACTAATTTGGGCCTAGTTACCATCAAAGGCCAGACACTTGTTTCTGTAGTCTTAGTGTAGTGGAGTGCATAGTCCTCTTTGAGGAAGCCACATTATTAGTCAGTCGCCAGGATTACGGGATGAACGACATCATTCCACTGCTTCATTTCTTACAACACGTGTTGGAAACGATGGCTGGTGAGGGCACTGGAGACGTGGCGGATATATCTCACGGCCACATGAGTCCTGTGGGGGATGAACTGGAAGAGGAGGAGGGGGGGGAGGGGGACAGTAGAGCACAGTTTAGGTTTCACAAAATGGGTCGATTTTATAGTCATGTGACAGGAGAGGAGGAGCGGGAGCAGCTAGAGGAGCTACAGGGTGATGAGGAAGACGAGACAGAGGACCCAGACACACCATGGCAGTATGCAGTGGAGATGGAGGCAGGGAGTCCCTCCAAGTTACATGCACAAATGGTACATGCATCACTTGCTTGCGTAGTGACCGCCAAATTGTCACCATTCATCAGCGGGATGACTTCTGGCTCTCCACCTCATTGGACCCTCGCTACAGGCACAAAATGGGGGCCTTTTTTTACACCCACTGAGAGGGAGGGCAAATTGAACTGCTACAGAGACATCCTACGTAGTCAGTTGACCGATGTCCATCGTCCATCCTCTCGCAGCTCTGACTCGGGGGGGGGGGGGGGGGGTCCTCTGCGCTCACCTTCCACTGCCATGGCTGCTGGGGAGGAGTGGTGTGGCAGGAGCAGTACCAGTTCCATGAGCAGCGGCCTGAGTCTACAGTCGCTGATGAGGGGCTTTCTTTACCTGCATAATGAAGCAACTCATCAGCCGCAGGTAGATCTGGAGCAGTACCTGAACCAGCAGGTGGTGGCATACCTTCACATGACTCTTCCAACACACTTTTAAGATCCGCTGGACTTCTGGGCAGCCAAACTTGATTTGTGGCCGCAACGAGCAGAGTTTGTCCTGGAAAAGCTGTCCTGCCCGGCCAGTAGTGTTCCATCAGAGCGGGTGTTTAGTGCAGCGGGGACTATAGTAACCCAAAGGAGAACTCGTCTGTCCATGAAAAATGTGGAGAGACTGATCTTTGTGAAGATGAATCGGGCATGGATCAGCCAGGATTTCCATCCACCAATGCCTGATGCAGAGTAGATTGACCAAGGTGCTACACCAACACTTCAAAATATGGATAGTGCAAAACATATTTAAGGTGCAGCTTCCCAGTTACAGAAATTCCTCAGCATCAGACCACAAGTCAGTATTGAGGATATGCATTATGTAAAACTTAAAGGGGTATAAAATATATAGACCCCATTTTTTTTATATCTAAGAAATGAAAAGGTGTGCAAAAAATACCATATGCCACCTACACCACCAAGTATTAATGTGATGCAAAGACCTCTAAAAGGTGGAAGGGAACAACGTATGGTCCATTATAACAGGTGGGGTTAAAAACTACCCCTGTAAGGCCCTACTCTTGCACTATTAATTCCTTTCTTGGCAAGTATTACTCACTCAAAAAGGGTGGCCCCACACAGGAACCTCTCCCTATTTCCATCTAAAAACACTGCCATTTCCCAGGGTTTAGTTGAAAATAGGAGAGGTTCCTGTGGGGGGGCCGCCCTTTTCAGGGCGAGTAAAACTTGCCAAGAAGGGAATTAATAGGGCTAGATTAGGGCCTTACAGGGGAAGTTTTTACCCCCACCTGCTACAATGGACAATATGTTGTTCCCTTCCACCTTTTCGAGGAAAGTGTTACTCGTCTTAAAAAGTGTGGCCCCACACTGGAACCAATCCCTATTTCCACCTAAAAACCCTGGGAAATGGCAGTGTTTGTAGGTGGAAATAGGGAGAGGTTGCTGTGTGGGGCCGCCCTTTTTAGGGCGAGTAACACTTGCCAAGAAGGGAATTAATAGTGCGAGAGTATGGGAAGTTTTTACCCCCACCAGTTACAATAATCCATTCGTTGTTCTCTTCCACCTTTTAGAGGTCTTTGCATCACATCAATAATTGGTGGTGTAGGTGGCACATGGAGTTGTTGCACTTCTTTCCTTTTGTTAAATAAAACAAACAAATTTGGGTACATATATTTTATCCTAAGAATATTGTTAAAAGTTAAGTTTTATGTAATGCATATCCTGAATACTTACTTGTGCACACTAACATTTTTAAAAAAGAGACCGTTTTCTTCTGCCTGCCTGCCTCAGCTACTATTCTGATCCTGTCACCCGCCTGATTCCACACATCTGATGCCAAGTTCTCTATCTTTCACCCACCTTCGTCACCGGCTACTGGTATCGCCACCCACCGCGCCACTCTGTCACCCGGTCACTTTCAGGACTCCTGATGCTGCTGATGCCACCTACAGGCTGTCTCATTCTGCCACCATATGTTCTCCTCATGCTGATGCCAGCTCCAGGCTGTCTCATTCTGCCACCATATGTTCTCCTCATGCCACCTCCAGGCTGTGTCATTCAGCCACTATATGGTCTTCTCATGCTGCCGACCACCTCCAGGCTGTGTCATTTTGACACTATGGTCTCCTCATGCTTCCGCCTTCTCCATGCTGTGTCATTCAGCCACTATATGGTCTTCTCATGCTGCCGCCACCTACAGGCTGTGTCATTCAGCCACTATATGGTCTCCTCATTCAGACACTATGTGGTCTCCTCATGCTGCCGCCACCTCCATGCTGTGTCATTCAGCCACTATATGGTCTCCTCATGCTGATGCCACCCCCAGTATGTGTCATTCAGCCGCTATATGGTCTCCTCATGCTACAGCCACCTCCACACTGTGTCATTTGGCCACTATATGGTCTCCTTAAAAAATTTGCAAATTTGCGGTTTTTATTTCAATTTCCCCACACAAATAGTATTTTCTGGGTTGCGCCATACATTTTATGGTAAAATGTGTATGTCATTAAAAAAGGACAACAGGTCGCGCAAAAAACAAGCCTAAATACTCATCTGTGGATGAAAATATAAAAGTTATGATTTTTAGAAGGAGAGGTGGAAAAAAAGAGAACATAAAAATTTAATTTGCTTAGTCCTTAAGGCCAAAATGAGTCCATAAGGGGTTAAAGATGTTTAAGTTTTATAATTGATGAAGAGTGACTTGTAAAATTTTAAATAAATGTTATAGAATTTTAATTAAATAATTTTAATACATAAAAGCCAGATAAGAAGTACTGAATGGAAGGTAACTCTTGTCACTACATTCTCATGGCATGAAGGACAATTCTAAAACAATCTGCATGTCATACTGAATAAGGCTACATTTCCAGTTTCTTTTTATTTTTTTATTTTTTTTAAACGCCAATAAAAACACCCATTCTGCCGCATGGCTTTTTTTTGTGAAAAATGCTGCGGCAGGATGTTAGCTGCAAGTCAATAGGGAACTGCAAAATGCTATATCCACTTGCTGTTTTTCAGTTTGTCATTTTTTTTTTTATCCTTTTGGTGTTTTTCTGCTATTTTGGGCTCCTTGGCAGTTTTTCCAAAATTACCTCTTGTTGAGACTTTGGTGTTTTTTCGGGAAAATCTTGGTGTTTTCCTCACAAAGAAGTCTATGGGAGTGAAAAAAAACGACAAGAAAAATGCCATGTGGGTTTTCACTTTGGCATTTTTGCAGGCGGTTTTTATTCTTTTTTTTTTTTACTTTAGCGATCCAAAATAGTGATGGGGATACCTTTTTTTTATAAAAATTTCGTAGGGTACCAAAAAAAAAAATTATAAAAAGATACAGTTGTGATGGAAAATATTGTATTTAACAAAATTTATCTTTTATAGAACTAAATTTTTATTAATTTTTAAACAGGGATCAATTTATGTGGGCCAGTAGGGCACTGAAAATGTAGCCGACAATAATAAAAATGTAGTGTGTGTTTGTTTTGTCCCTTTTTTTGTTGACATTTTGTAGGTAGCACTACTACTCCCAGCATGGAACACACTGTTCCACGATGGGAGTATTAGTACCTGTACTAACTGACAGATTGCCGTGTCACTCCTGACACCCATTGCGATCCTCCTGTATAATGTATAGATGCGGCCGGCCACTCTTCTATGGCCCCCTGCACTGCTGTATATATACACCTATTCATATTTCCTGCAGAGAGCTGTGATTGGGCAGATGGTTCAAGCCAATCACAACTCTCTGTGGGAAATCTGAAGAGGTATATATGTACGTCAGTGCTGTGGACCATAGAAGATCGACCGTCCGACACGCTGGTGTCATGAGTGACACTCCATGCAATCTATTAATGCATGTACTGCAGCTCCCAGCATGGAGCAGAATGTGCTCCATGTTTGGAGCAGTAGTACCTGCAGTAAGGGACAGATCATAGCAAGTGTCACTCCTTACACCTGTTGTGATCCTCCTGATGTGAATTTCGGGAGTCAGCTGTGCTCACAGGTACAGATCCGAGAGCCGGGAGAACAGCTGATGCTGAGCAGTAGATATACATTGTATATCTACTGCCCAGCAAGAACTTACAGTGAGCCTGCAATGTGTATACAGTATACACATTGCTGGCTCACTTAACCCCTTTCTGAGCTGTGCGCTATGTACCAGCCTGGCAAAGAAAGAGTTAATTTACACTGCTGGACAGTGTAGGCTAACCCTTTGGGCAGTATACACTATATACAGCTATCTATAGATAGCTGTATATAGTGTATACAGAAGACAAAATAGTCCCCTTACCTCCCTCCAGTGCCGGCTGGGTCCATGTAGCTCTGCCCCTAGTGATTACATCATTAGGGGTGGAGCTACAGATGGGAGCCAGGCTGGTAAGTGTGTGAGGCTCTGTTCACATTGTACGTTTTGTGAATGTGAACAGTCCCTTCTGCCAGTGTCCTCCCAGACAGGGAGACTCCAGCTGTTGCTAAACTACAACTCACAGCATGCCCAGACAGCCAAAAGCTGTCTGGGCTTGCTGGGAGTTGTAGTTTTGCAACAATTGGAGGCTCCTTGTTTGGGAAGACATTGCATTATGGGCGGAGAGCACCAAAAAATGTCCAAACCTATTTTATTTTTTTTCTTCTCGTTTAAGATCTGTGTATGCAGAGGATTACGGCGGATTCGGAGGACTACTGCTGATTAACTGTATTTTTTTCCTTTTAATAAATTGGGTAACGAGGGCTGTGGGGGAGTGTTTTTTTAAATAAAATAATTTTTCCAATGTGTCTTTTTTTTTAATTGAATTTTCAGGCTTAGTATTGGAAGCCGTCTTATTGACGGAATTATCCATTACAGCTAGCGCTAACCCCCAATTATTACCCCGGTACCCACCGCCACAGGGGTGCTGGGAAGAGCAAGTATCAACAGGCCTGGAGCTGGCGCTTCTGGGCCTAGGCGGTAACAGGCTGGTGTTATATAGGTTAGGGAGGGCCAGTAACAATGGTTCTCGCCCACCCTGGTAACGTCAGGCTGTTGCTGTTTGGTTAGTATCTGGCTGTAAATAAAAATACAGGGAACCCTATGCATTTTTTTGTTAAATTAATTAAAAAAACGCATAGGGTTCCCCATATTTTTATGCTCAGCCAGATACCAACCGAACAGCAACAGCCTGACGTTTCCAGGGTGGGTGAGGACCATTGTTAATGGCCCTCCCCAGTCTAAATAACACCAGCCCGTTACCGCCTAAGCCCAGAAGCACCATATTTGATGCTCCAGGCCTGTTGATACAGGCTCTTCCCAGCACCCCTGTGGTGGTGGGTACCGGGCAATAATTGGGGGTTAGCACTAGTAGTTTTTGGGGCTACCGCTAAGCCCCTCCTTAGTAATGGATTCTGTCAATAAGACGGCTTCCACTACTAAGCCTGAAAATGTAATTTAAAAAAAATTAAAATAAAACATGACACATTGGAAAAATTATTTTATTTAAAATGAACCCCCCCCCCACAGCCCTCGTTAGCCATTTTATTAATAGGAAAAAATCCAGTTCCTCCGCAGTAGTCCTAGGATTATGCCGTAATCCTCTGCATGCACAGATCTAAAACGAGAAGAAAAAAGAAACAAAAAATTGGTTAGGACATTTTTGGTGCTCTCTGCTGGGGAAAGCGCTCATAATGCAATGTCTTCCCAAACAGGGAGCCTCCAATAGTTGCAAAACTACAACTCCCAGCATCTGGGCGTGCTGGGAGTTGTAGTTTAGCAACAGCTGGAGTCTCCCTGTCTGGGAAGACACTGGCAGAAGGGTCTGTTCACATTATACAAAACGTACAAATGTGAACAGAGCCTCACACCCTTACCAGTCTGGCTCCCGTCTGTAGCTCCACCCCCATCTCTGGGGGCGGAGCCAAACAGACACGGCAGGGACAGGGAGCAAGCGTACCTCATCTTCTGTATACACTATATACAGCTATCTATAGATAGCTGTATATTTCGTATACCACCCAAATGGGCTATAGGAGCAGGGAGTCCTGTCAGTCTGGAGACAGTATTTCCGGCTTCTGTATTGTATACACGATGCACCCCTGTATACTGTACGGCCGGGGGAGGTGAGTAGTGATGCTGTTCATCACGCCTCATCTCCTTACACTCTGTGGATCGGGCGCTTATCATCAGATCCACAGAGTGGTACCCTGAAGACAGTGAGAAAACTGCCACAGGGGACAAATTTGCACACACCAGGAAAAACGCCAGAATTTTTAAAAAATTCGCTCATCTATAGTCCTGTACATACATTGTCCACTATTAACCCCTCAGATGCCGTGATCAATACAGATCACGGCATCTGCGGCAATGCACATGGTTAAATGGATGATTGGATCGCCGCGGTGCAGCCGCAGGGATCCAACCAACTAAAATGGTGGACGGTGTCTCTGTCCGTCTCCAGAGGTCTTCTGCTCTGGTCTGAGATTGAGCAGAAGATCACCGATAACACTGATCAGTGCTATGCCCTATGCATATAAATAGTCCCCTATAGGGACTATTAAAGTGTAAAAAAAGATTTAAAAAAATGTACAACAAAAATGTAAATGGCCCCTTTTTCCCATTTTACCCCAATAAGCGTAATAAAAATAAATTAATAGGCATATTTGGTATCACCGCATGCATAAATGTCTGAACTATCAAAAGATAGTGTTAATGATCCTGTACGGTGAACGGTGTAAACGTTAAAAAAAAAAATTGCAGCTTTTTTGTAACATAATATACATTTTTTTTTTATGAAAAATGTATTAAAAGTTTTCTATACACAAATGTGGTGAAGATCACTGCACAAAAAATGAGCCCTCATACTGACGATTATACAGAAAATTCAAAGTTATAGGTTGTCAAAATAGTGGGATTTTAAACCTACTAATTTGGTTAAAAAGTTTGAGATTTTATTTAACTCCTTAAGGACGCAGGGCACACCTGTATGCCCTGCGCCCGGTCCCGGTAAATAAAACGGGGTCGGTCCCGGCAGATAATGATAGCCGGGACCCTGAGCTAATAGTGTGTGGCACCGATCGTTGTGCCGCATGCTATTGAACCTAGACGCGGTGATCAAAGTTGATTGCGGCGTCTTAAATGAAAGTGAATGCTTCCTGGCAGCTCAGTCAGGCTGATCGGGACCATCGTGATAAAATCGCGATGTACCGATCAGCTAGGACGCGAGCGGAGGTCCCCTCACCTGTCTCCGTTGCGTCCTGAGATACAGGCTTGAGCAATCGACTGCCTATAACACTGATTGATGCAAAGCTATGGCTTTGCAGTGATCAGTGTAAAAGATCGGTGTGCAGTGTTATAGCCCCCTATGGCAGCTATAACACTGCAAATAAAAAAAGTAAAAAAAAAGTTAATAAAAGGTCATTTAACCCATTCCCTAATAAAAGTTTGAATCACCCCCGTTTTCCCATAAAAAAAACTGTGTAAATAAAAAAAAAACATATGTGGTATCGCCGCATGCGGAAATGTCAGAATTATAAAAATATATCATATCATTAATTAAACCGCACAGTAAATGGCGTATGCGCAAAAAATTCCAAAGTCTAAAATAGCGTATTTTTGGTCACTTTTTATATCATGAGAAAATAAATAAAAAGCGATCAAAAAGTCCGATCAATACAAAAATGGTACTGGTAAAAACTTAGGAACACGGTGCAAAAAATTAGCCCTCATACCGGCCCGTACGTATACATTTTCCTGCATGTAGTTATGACAAAAGTTATGACAAAATCAAACCTATATAAGCAGGGTATCATTTTAACCGTATGGACCTAAAGAAGATAAGGTGTCATTATTACCAAAAAATGTACTGCCTAGAAACGGAAGCCCCCAAAAGTTACAAAATTGCATTTTTTCTTCAATTTTGTCGCACAATGAAATTTTCTGTTTCGCCGTGGATTTTTTTGTTAAAATGACTAATGTCACTGCAAAGTAGAATTGGTGGCGCAAAAATAAGCCATCAAACGGAATTTTATGTGCAAAATTGTTGTTGTTTTCTTTTTAATTTCCTCACTAAAATTTTTTTGGGGTTTTTTTCCATACATTTTATGGTAAAATGAGACGTATCATTACAAAGTACAATTGGTCACGCAAAAAACAGGCACTCCTATGGTTCTGTTTATTGAAATATAAAAAAAGAGTTATGGATTTTAGGAGAGGAGGAAAAAACGAAAACGCTAAAATAAAATTGGCCTGGTCCTTAAAAGGGGTACTCAGCCCCTAGAGATCTTATCCCCTATCCAAAGGATAGGGGATAAGATGTCTGATCATGGATGTAATGCTGCTGGAGACCCCCCGGGATCTCGGCTGCGGCACCCCGCTGTCATCACTGCACAGAGCAAACTCACTTTGTGCGTAATGACGGGCAATACAAGGGCTGGAGCATTGTGACTTCACGGCTCTGCCCCCTCATGACATCACGGCCCGCCCCCTCAATACAAGTCTATGGGAGGGAGCATGGTGGCCATGACATCACGATGCTCCGGCCCCTGTATCACCCGTCATTACGCACAGAGCGAGTTTTTCTGTGCAGTGATGACAGCGGGGTGCCACAGCCGAGATCCCGGGGGTCCTTTTGATAGGGGATAAGATGTCTAAGGGCGGAGTCCTTAAGGCTTGGCCAGCCATTAACCCTTTAGATGCAGTATTGATTACAGCAACTAAAGAATTTATGGGGCTTAGTGAACCATCTGCAGCGCAATTGTAGGGGTTCAATAAAGAGTAAAAAGTGACAGTCAGAGGTCTCTTCACCTGCTCTGTGCTGCTCTCCTGGGTATCTACTTGTATAGTCTGCCTTCTTGCAAGTGGATCCCAAATAACACTAATCAGTGCTATGCCAATGCATAGCACTAAACAGTAGTAGCAAACAAGTGATGTAAAATGAATAAAAAAATGTAATGTTTTATAAAATATGCTCTACCTTCAATAAAAATGTTAAATCACCCTCTATTTTACAAAAAAAATTGAACATACATATTTGATATCTTCACATATGAAAATCTCTGAACTATTAAAATAAAATACAAATGATCCCGTACCATGAACAGCATAAAAGTTAAAACACACACACACACACACATACCAAAATTGCTGATTTTAGGTCACATTACATTCTTGTAAAAAAGTCACATATACACAAAAGTGGTACTGATAAAAACTACAGATCATGGTGCAGAAATAAGCCCTCATTACAGCTGCGCATATTGCTATAAACACTTTTGAAAAGCATTTTTTAATTCTTAATTTATGGTAGAATTATTTTTTTTTAATTAAAGATCTAGGGAAAAAAGTAACAAAGTTTACAGTCTGTTCTACAGCCTTTCCAGGGTCTTAATAAATGTGAATCTATTCTCTCAATGGTTTCTTATGAGCCTCTTTTCTCTTGAGCCAATCTCTAAGGTCAACTTTAATGTGGTCATAAATGAGCATAGAATCTCCTTTAAAAGAGAGAAGAAATATTAATAACAAATCTGCCAGAATATAGCTGATGAACTTTACTGATAACAGGACACTGCAGAGGCCGTAGAACAGAAAGTAAACTTTTTTTTTCTTATTTAAGACCTCTAGAAAAAGTGTTTTTGTACCACAAATACAAAGCAAGAGTAAAGAAAGTTTTTTCAAAGAAAACAAACACATTTCAGACATGTTTCTTGAAAACACAAGCTTTTTATTACAGATTTGGCAACTTGTTTGCTGACCCAGAAAAACAAAGAAACATCAGCATGGCAATAGTCACACATTAATTATTTGACTTTTCCATTAATACATATCTTTATAAGAAGAAATAATATAAAATTTACCTGCAATGCACACTGAGTAAACTCTTTTCAATATTACAGAATACATATAGTCATGAGAATCTGTAGGGGGAATTAGGGGAAATATGTAAGAACAATAATGAATAAAACATTTCTCTTTCAGGCCTTGCGCAGCAGTTTTGGTTTGCAGCATAGGACTACACCTCAAGACTTTACTGAGTCTGAAGTGCTGATGTGCACCTATGGCGTAGTCACTGATTTTTGCAGCTTTACCTTTACCAGACCAAATAATTATTAATAAAAATCTGATTCCTATTGGATTTATACAATAAATAGCTAAAAACGGCTGGCCTGCTGTAAATCATTCCAAGCCTGGTGTTTGGTTGTAATATGACTGAAAAACATTTTCTTGCATGAGCCATGTACATCAGGTTTGGCTTTACCTAATGTCAATGGTGTCTTCCAGAAATGCAACAACTGTACCCACATGGCCAACATTAGGGTTTCTTGGTTCACTGAGTAGCTGCATGCCTTTTAACTCTGGAACATCTCAAAAAAATGGCTGCCCTTTAAGCAGCCTATACAAAACGAAGCTGGGATAAAACAGGGCCTAGAATAGTGTCTCTAATATAATCTAGAGACAAGTGGACGGGAGGGGGTAATATTATTATTGTTTTATAGTTGCAATTCATAGTCAAGCAACTTGTACCCGTGTATTGTTCTGATGCCAGGATGGAAGTACAAACAGAAGATAAAGTGTCACTTTTACATCTGATCAAGGTTTGCCGGCCTTGCAGATTTGATAGACACCAATTATTTTAAATACTTATTTTCAGAAAACAGCAAGTTCTTAAGAATAACAAGCATCAAGTCTATGGAAGCTTCGTAGAGACCAGTGACAAGTCTGTCAGTACAGCGGCAGTGGGAGCAGCGAGAAGTTCCAGTTAGTTAATAGCTGTGACGTCACATCTGCTGAATACTCATAAGATCCAGGGTTGAAGATATACACATCCTTACTACAGAGCGACCCATTTGCAAGATGCAGACTGAAAGTTTACTCTGCTTCAGGTCGCACTTGCATCCAAAACATAAAGGAGAAGGATCCCTCAGCCCGGTGATAGAAAGGCCCCATATGATCTGTACTAGAAGACCGTGCCAAAGACGCATCACTTTATCATTTTAGGTCCGGTTTCCACATGTGAATTAGGATATCTGTTGTAAGCGATGTTAAAAAAATCCTCCACTGCATCAAGACATATCAGTCGGTCCTATAGAAGGAAACAAAAAGTTAGAAATGTTATATTTCTAGCCTCATAGATTGCCATTTAAACAGGGGTCAAGTCCTGTGAAAAAAAAGTGTGGGAACTCGCGCTAGATTTCCACTTAATGGAGTACTAGACATCTTATCCCCTATCCAAAGGATAGGCGATAAGATGTGTGATCCCGGGGGTCGCGTTGCTGGGACCCCCACGTTCTCCCTGCTGCTCCCGGTGTTCGTTTAGAGCATTGGGTGCAGTAACAAAGGCTCATGACGTCACAGTAATGCCCCCTCAATGCAAGTCTATGGGAGGGGGCGTGACGGCTGTCACGCCCCCTCCCATAGACTTGCATTGAGGGGGCATTACTGTGAAGTAAAGAGCCTCTGCCCTGCATCACTAGTCATCCGGCACGGAACGAAGTTCTGGTGCCGAGGCGAGACCCCCGCGATCAGACATCTTATCCCTTTTCCTATGGATAGGGGATAACATGTCTAGGGGCAGAGTAACCCTTTAAGGACTAGTCCTGCAGGACTCCTGCTAATGGGAACTGCGTTCCTGCTGTGGAAAAAGTGCAGGAACTCCGTTCCCATGAGTTCCTGAAGGACTTGAGCCCTGCATTTAAAAGCACAATAGAGTCTTACCATTATATAAAGGTATCTTTCAGGCAGATCCCATCCGGCTGGAAAGATTGTGGTATCATCTGCAAGTCGCAGAAGAAGCTCCATTGCCTTCTTCATGTTTTTAGGGCTACTGATGGTACTTTGCTTTGTAACAGACAAGAGGGATTCAGCCTCTTTTTGGAAACCTGGATAAGACAAAAAAATTGGTTGACGTGAATATCATGAAATCTATGATAGTGAAGGACAAACACTAATAAACAGTTTATTAGCAATTATAAAATATTTAATGTCTGTGACATCATTACTAGATGTGTGCTCGCATCCGGCATACACATGTGTGTGATTTGTGCCCTATTTCCACCACTAGATGGAGGTAATGCTCCATGAGGAGACACGCATGTTGAGGGAATCCTCCATCTGCATACTACTGAAGAAATATAGCAAATGTTCAAATACACAGCATGTCATCTTTTCTGTTCATATTTTTCTAGATTTGTCATGGTAAAATCTATCTTACAATATTTAGTGTGAAAAAAAAAACAAGGATATTTTGCGTAAGTTACACTATAAAGCTGCATGCAGAGGCGCTGAAGGTTGCAGGAGTGTCAGTCAGGGTACGGAGGCTACTGCACCAAAATTTCCAAGTAAAATTCTTCTCAGAAAATATGTAGTGTGAATGGGCCATTAACATGTGGGTGAGATTTGATGGTTGAAGGTAACAGGGCTTGACATTTAGATCAGATGTTATATTGGTCTGAGGGTAACAGTTGGTTCATCAAGAAGCAGTACAATAGCCTGCAAAAGTATGTAGGGATTTTGTTGGCTATTAAAGAGCTGTCAGGGTATAAAAACAAACTGTACCTTTCCTGCCAAACTTTAAAAAAATCTACTTTTTATTTCTAAGACAAGTGTCAAGGAGGCGGAGGCTCTTTCCATTAATCAAGGAAGTTCTTGGGAATTGTCAAGGAGGCATTCCAGGCTTTGGCACTTAAGCAGCTTGGTCCTTCTTGACACTTGACACAAGACACCTTTAACTCCAAGACACATACAGTTTGCTTCTATAACCTAACAGCCATCCAATGATGCCTGCAGCTCATGACAACGAATACTGCAGACAAATTCCCTTTGAGACAATGTTTGGCCAAGTTGTGAGATTGTGGTGACATCTAGTGACCAATTTAAAAACTTTATTAAATCAATTTTATTTTGGATACTTACACCAAATATCACTAAAGTGTGTATAGTTTTTTAAACCTGAATTAATATATTTTATTAATTTAATCATGCATACTAGAAGGGGTTATACAGTATAAAAAAAAGTAGGTTTTAAAGGGAACCTACCACATAGTAAATAAGTTCAATCTGTAGACATGTTATTAATCAGGAGGAGCTGAGCAGATTGACATATAGTTTTGAGGGAAAGGTTGCAGGATAACTTGTCATTTATGCATTTAAATCTCTGCTCATTCTGGGCTAAATAAATAGTCAAGTGGGCGGTACTACAGATAGGTGTCAATCAGGAGGACTATGTGGCTTCTTAACCCAGAATAAACAGAGGTTCAGCATGAGTAAATAAAGTTACCCTGAAACTTTTGCCCCAAATAAATATAACAATTTGCTCAGCTCCTCCTGATCTACAGGATGCTTTCAGATTAGACTGCATGCGCAATGTAACAGATTCTCTTTATACAACATATTTTTTATTTACATTTTTAATATAAGGGGAAAGACCAACTATTAAGGATGATCAAGAGTGAATGACTACAACATTTGTCTTGCAGGGACATGGGATGTTCATTCATTACACAGACAGGACACCAAATTAATTTGGAACGATGATTTGGAGTGCCGATGCTGCTAAAGTCTTGCTCCCAGATTACAACTGGTTGTCCAAAGGGAGATTCATTTTAACTCTGGAACGGTGGAGATTCATCAAAACCTGTGCTGAGGAAAAATTGACCAATTGCCCTTAGCAACCAATTAGATTGATTAATTTTTTATAAGGCCTCTGAGAAATAAAAGAAGCAATCTGATTGGTTGCTATGAGCAAATTAGCAATTTTTCCTCACCACAGGTCTTGATAATTATCCCTCATAATGATCATCATTAGGCAACCTTTCTAACAAAACAATATTGCCCAAAGTCAATAACCCATTTAAAGGGAAGGTGTCATCTAGAGCGATTTTACTATTCAAAACCAAATACTTCCAAATATTCCTGTTCTTATTTTACAAATTTACACTTTTTTATTCCATTTTCTGGACGTGGTTATGAAGGCAGTCATCTTGCCTATGCCTCTCTGCTTTCATAAGCCACATGGGCAAAGAAAACTGTCTGGATATGTCTCCTTGACTTCTATAGGAGAAGTATGTGTGCATGCTCTTTGACCTGTGCAAAGGTAACCATGCAGTAAGGGGGGTGGATCCTGTGCTGTCTCCAGCTTTATAACAGAAATTAACTTTTTTTTAAATCAAAATCCCACCTGTTCTGATAATGGGAGGACTTCTGAGAAATTAATGCATCTCTAGAATTGGAGGGTAATAGCTATTGTACCTCTCAGTAACCAGTGTGAAAACTGCACAATTTCAGGATTAAAACAAAAATATATATATAAAATTACATGAACTAAAAGTAAAAACATTGAATATTTAAATATATAATGTTTCTACATAAAAACCTCAATTTAAACCAATAAGTTATTTTCTGATAATACATTTCCTTTAAAGGGGCTATCCAGTTTTTAACTTTAACAGAAAAGCAATGGTTACTTACCCGTCTGTCCAGTGGCAATCCCCGCACAAGCTCTGGGTCGCACTATGGTCTCTCTTGGCAAACAGACATGAATGCAGCAGCAAATCAGTGGCCTCAGTGGTTACGTTCTATTCCCCTGGCAACATCAACTGAGGCCACTGATTGGCTGCAGCAGTCACATGTTGCCTGGTTTTCAAGAGAACAGGGCAACCAACCATAAACTTGTAAAATGGATCTTTACTGGATGGTACAGGTAAGTAACTACTGCTTTATGGTTTTAGAGCCCTTTAAAACCCCTTTAAGTCAGGCATATGGAGTAGAACATTCCACTGTTGCATTCAATCATTTTTTTAATAAAAACGTACCCATGTCTTCCAGGATCCGTCTCCACCTTGTTCTCACCTCTCTTCTTGCTTGCCTAAGTGTGTAAATTTCATAGTTGAGTTTTTGCCATTCCTAGGTAAAGACCAGAAGATACAATTATTTTGTTGTCAGAAGAGGAGGCTCATTGTTAAAGGACATCTATAGTACAAAATAACTTATCCCCATATCCGAAGGATAGGGGATAAGTTATAGATTGCGGGGGGTCCGAGCGCTGGGGCCCCCCGCGATCTTCGGTACGGGGCTGCAGCAATATACAGGAAAGGGTGCGTTCCGTCCCCGCATGACCCGGCGGCCGACACGCCCCCTCCATGTACCCCATAGAGATACATGGAGGGGGAGTGTCTGCCGTGGCTTTCTGCTGGGGGCGAAACTTCACTTCCTGCAGACTGCAGCGGCCCTGTCCTTTGGATAGGAGATAAGTTATTTTGCGCTGGAGTACTCCTTTAAAACCATACGCTGTAATAGAGCATATGAATATCATAGAGAAGGACTTTGCCTGCTCCCCCTCCATGCCTTATCAATGAGCCTAATCATACCAGTGGCTCCCACTTTGGCAGGCCTGATCCTTCCATGTATTACATCAATGGCCATTTATTTGAATGTCTGTCAAACTTCTACATTACCCATTTTTTTTTTTTTTATCTTACTGCAAGTTCCCTTGGTGATACATCAGTAGCCACAATAGGTAGATTTTCTGAAAGAGTTTTCATGTTTGGAAGCAGTTCCTTTCTCCCATAGGGTGCTCTCAAAGATAATACTAATTTCGAGAACTGCTATTTTTTTCAGCTGATATTAAAGGAGAACTCTGGCAAAAGTAAACTTATTCCAAATCCCTATCCCAGGGGTCAGACCCCCTTCGATCAGATACTTATAGCTATCCTGTGGCTAAGGAGAAGTTTATTTTTGCTGAATTTCTCCTTTAACTCAATTTTCAGATTATGACACATTGAATGACCAAATAAAATCCAAAACAACCAATTACTGTAATAGATGCTGTCTAATAAAAAGTCTAATGTGTGCACAGACAAGGCCTTCTCCATTTTCATCAGACAACATCTTACATGTAGCAGCTGTAAAATAATCTGTGTGCGGTAATATGCCTAGTACCAAAGTATGGATAAAGCAAATTCCACCAGCTCAGAAATCCGGCTCATCGATTGACACAGTCTCAAACCCCCATCATATAAACCAGCAATGTGAAGGTGATTATTTTCTATGGGAAAGATGGCAGAGCTTACATTAATACGTTAAAACAGCAATTGGTGTTTGAATATGCAACTAGGCAAACAAAGGAATCACAGAGACTGTGCCATGGGAAAACTTGGAATTACAGTATCTGGCGTCCTTAGCTAAAGTAGAACCTGTAGACTCCTTTAAAAGGAAGCTGTCAACAATGGCAACATGTTATATATGGTAAAATCCTCTTTGCCACCCTCCTGAAACGTTCCTGTCTGCAGGGATGGTCCCCCGCGTGCCCCATAAGTAGTCCCCTGGGTGGGGAGCTATACTCACCTACTGCCTGTCTGCTCTGGCTGTAATCACGCCCCCCTTAGTGTAACTGACATGCTGGGCATGGCTCACATTCCCCCCACTGCTCCATCTGCTTAGGGAGCAGAGCGGTGATGAGGGCAGTCAATCAAGCTGAGGGGGCATGATTACAGCACCTAGGAAACTACTTACACGGCCAGCAGGGGACACTTTTAAACTAGATATCCTCACCAGAATCCAGGAATGTCAAATATATAAATCAAATATAAAAATGAATTCTTAAATACCATTCCACTAAGAACTTCCAAATTTCTCAACGTAAGAAAGCCTGACTACAAAGCAATTGAGTAATTTCTTCAAAGTTCCAGATTCTGTATGATTCTGACAAACGAACTACATTTAGAAGACATATGATAGAAAATGTTAAATACATGAAGGGAATCAACACAGTAAAGGAGGAAAGTATTTTTAAAAGGAAGAAAAACTACCAAAAGAGGACATAGTTTAAAATAAGAGAAACAAAATGTTTATGCAGTAATATGAGGAAGTATTACTTTACTGAGAGTGTAGTGGATGCATGGAATAGGCTTCCTGCAGAAGTGGTAGCTGCAAATACATTGGAGTTTAAGCATGAATGGGATAAACTAAATCTATCCTTTATATAAGATATAAGAGTCCCAGACATGGAGTTTCCCAGGGAACTTCTAATACCATCCTACCCAAGTCCAAGCTCCTCATCACTCTGGCAGCCTAAGGAGTGTGGGAGTTCTGGTGGTAGTACTCTAGCCAATGGGACCTGGACCGTGATCCCTAGAGGACTTTAACCCTCAGCATTCCTGCCAGCCCTTCTTCAGTTGTTTCAGCTGTGTATACTCTGGGCTGCTGCATTACTGCACCCCATGTGCCATGCAGCTGGAAAAGAAGCTGCAAATTTTGTGTAGTAAGGGGCTTAGCTAAACACACATGGACCCTAGTGAACAATTTACCTTATGACCCCCTTGCCCCCCACTTTTAACTTTCTGTCTTTTAAGTGACCCATCAATGCAACACTAGCAGCTAGGATTTAAGAGGCTTAGGGACACAAGTCGTAAAAAATATATCTCTGTTTTATAGAAATTTAACTTTTTAATAAATAAATAAATAGAATCACAAGGGGTCTCCATACCATCAGGAACATAATTATTTCTGGCTGCGGCATCATCTTTGTCCCAGCAGAAGCACAGGCTGGGATAAAGGCTAGTAAATGATGATGGGACTAGCACTCCTCTGTGGAGAGGAGGGTGTTACAGAGCAGCCTGCAGCGATTGGATGAAGAGACCCAGCACAGCAGACTCAGGGCAGAAATAAATGCATGGTGAGCGAGGGTGGGCTCAGTGCTTGCCTGGCACATGCCCCTTCCTGAGCAGTGGATGTCAGAAGGAGTGAGCAGCAGAACAGAGACAAATACAGACATGACCTAGTGAGTAACAAATATAAGCATTATTCTTTTCTATGCTATGACAGGTTTGGCAAAAAAGAAAAAAGTAACACAGCTCAGCTCCCCAACCAATATGAACAGGTGCCTATGGACATAAACGCTGCACCCAATGCTGGAGCTCAGACTGAGCGGGCCGCCTCCCGTATCATACAACTTGAACAAAAAGGAAATGTTGTCCAGCATTTAAGCATAAAGTAGCAGTTAAAACTTGACTTTTAATTCATCCCAATTAAAAACATGGAACCACAAAAATAAAGTAGAAACCAAATGCAGGATAACAGCTCCCACCTACTATAACTGTGCGCCGGCTTGATTGTCAGCGATTCCAATCTCCACCAAAGGTACAGCAAAAGTTACGTCCTGCACCAGGAATGTAGTAAAATATTCAAGCTTTATTGGGTCATCAGTACATGAAATATAACCAGCCAATAAAGCTTGAATATTCTACTACATTCCTGGTGCTGAACGTAACTTTTGCTGCACAAAAATAAAAGTGCATAAAAAAACACACACCCCAACGCATTTTGAGATTGTAAAAACCTCTTAACATTGACAACATTAAAGAGAACAGTGCTCACTTATACAGTAGGGCAAAAAAGTATTTAGTCAGCCACCAATTGTGCAAGTTCTCCCACTTAAAAAGATGAGAGAGGCCTGTAATTTTCATCATAGGTATACCTCAACTATGAGGGACAGAATGAGGGGAAAAAATCCATAAAATCCCATTGTCTGATTTTTTAAGAATTTATTTGCAAATTATGGTGGAAAATAAGCATTTGGTCAATAACAAAAGTTCATCTCAATACTTTGTTATATACCCTTTGTTGGCAATGAGGTCAAATGCTTTCTGTAAGTCTTCACAATGTTTTCACACACTGTTGCTAGCATTTTGGCCCATTCCTCCATGCAGATCTCCTCTAGAGCAGTGATGTTTTGGGGCTGTCTCTGGGCAACACAGACTTTCATCTCCCTCCAAAGGTTTTCTATGGGGTTGAGATCTGGAGACTGGCTAGGCCACTCCAGGACCTTGAAATGCTTCTTACAAAGCAACTCCTTTATTGCTGGGGTGGCGTGTTTGGGATCATTGTCATGCTGAAAGACCCAGCCATATTTCATCTTCAATGCCCTTGCTGACAGAAGGAGGTTTTCACTCAAAATCTCACGATACATGGCCCCATTCATTCCTTCCTTTACACTAATAAGTTGTCATGGTCCCTTAGCAGAAAAACAGCCCAAACACATGATGTTTCCACCCCCATGCTTCACAGAAGGTATGGGGTTTCTTTGAATGCAACTCAGCATTCTTTATCCTCCTGTGATAGCCTGGGGGAGTAGGGTATATGGGGTGTAGCTGTGCGGTGAGTAAAGGGTGTCTGGTTAACCCTTGCTATTTGTGACGCCAGGGTGAGGGCTCCTCTGTAATGCTTATCCTACCGCTACCCTTCCCAAGAGTGATAGGGAGGTATAGAATAATTGAAAGTCCACAACCAGAGAGTTTTCTGAAAACAGTCAGAACTTTTACTGAAGATTTTATGCAAGCTTCATAACCGGAACAGTCTCTATACAGGCAGTCTCTTAGAGATTGACAGTGGTTGGGACCTTAAGCGGTTTAGAGTCCGTAGAATGATATGCGCTGTTCCACTGGATTTAGTTTCGGTCCAGTAGTCACGCTAGCTTTAGCGGGGATTTAGCTTAGAACTCACGGTTTAGTTTAGGCTGAGGCCGGTAGGTTTTCTGGCCTAGCTTGTCTTTGAAAGTTGCGAAGATCCGTCCTGCAGTCCGGCATCCACGAGAGAAGCAACCCAAGAGAGCGATAATTGGCTACAGCTCCCTTATATGGGCAGGGGCTGGACTAGAGCTAATTGGTCCAATACTTCTGTCAATCATCTTTACATAGAGTTATGGGTAAACATGTGACCCAAGGACCTCCAACATACCATAGAGGAATTAACATAGTCACATGACCGAAGATCCTGCGACGCTAACAAGGTAAGTACTCTTATATGCATTATATTAAATATACACACTATTAAATATGTACACATAAACATTATAAAATTAGAAAAGAAGAGAGGCGACTAGGGGCTGTCCCACCTGGGGGACCCTACCTGAGCATAGTAACTCTGACTTTGGGGACCACCATACAAGGTACGGTATGCAATACGGTACTGGGACACCACACATCAGTTTTACTTGACATTCCCCTGCTGGCTATAAAGGTGGGCTGCTGGCTACAAAGGGGGGCCCTGCTGTCTACAGAGGGGGGACTGCTGGCTACAAAATAGAAGCTGCTGTCTACAAAGGGGGGTTACTGTCTACAGCAGGGGGTCCTGCTGGCTACAAAGGGGTCATGTACAATGGTACCAGACATCTATTGTCCCTTTTGCCCTAGTATGTACCAAATGAGGTACTTATATGTGCACAGTCATAGGATGTTTCCATTTTATTTGTATACTTTCATCATACTCAATTCAATGAGTACAGTAAAATCAGCTAGAGTTGAGGGCCAGTACTATTTCCATGTTATAAGTTACTCTGTGACTATAACATCCATTGCATGCTTACCATTTTGCACATCCTTACCAGTGTGCATATTGGGACAGATTTGGTTATCTGCTCCAACTTGCACAAAGTCCGAACGCATGCGCTATTCTATTTTGTGACAGAGAATTCTCACAAGTCCATAGACATGCGCAAGAATGGCGCGCACACGCAGCATATACATTATACCATCTGGTGATGGAGAAGTCCGCAGACATGCGCGAGAATCGCGCGCAAGTGCAAGTCATGTATTGGTAACATGATTAAGTCACATGACCCTAAGGGAATGAGCAGTGTGCTGCAAGCGTGCGTTATGCGACGGAAATAGGTAAATATCCAGCGCCGGAAGTATTTCATTGTTTTTTTTTACCTCAAATAAGGAACATGGTGATTGGGTCAATACTTTAACACTCCGTTGTCAGCTGTAGTGGTTGGCTGCCTGACA
Organism: Hyla sarda; assembly: GCF_029499605.1. NCBI lineage: Eukaryota > Metazoa > Chordata > Amphibia > Anura > Hylidae > Hyla > Hyla sarda. The sequence continues at coordinate 83,375,141 of NC_079196.1, read as the reverse complement.
GTGGGAGGTCCTAGACAGGGTTATAAAAGGAAGCATTTTGCCAAATGGGAGCCTAACCTTATTGCTTAACCCCTGAAGATGTGGTCTAACCACAAAACATGTAGGGGAGACAAATTGGTGATATATTTTTAACAGCAGCATGCTCCGGTTAGGAGTGCCTATATAACCTGATGGAATTGTACTGCAGGTTTTAATGCACCAATCTTAGGGATCTTTTTAATATAATCCTATAATAAAAGTAAAGTTTTAATATCACACCTTGTTAAGTTAGGGGGGTTAGTTACTTTATTTTTTATTTTTTACCCAGTCATCCAGCTTTTACAGGTGACTGGGGTTTAGGTGTTTGCAGATCTTGCGTGGAGCCCCAGATCGAGGGAGAATATCAGTGGTCTTGTATGTCTTCCATTTTCTAATAATTGCTCCCACAGTTGATTTCTTCACACCAAGCTGCTTGCCTATTGCAGATTCAGTCTTCCCAGCCTGGTGCAGGTCTACAATTTTATTTCTGGTGTCCTTTGACAGCTCTTTGGTCTTGGCCATAGTCGAGTTTGGAGTGTGACTGTTTGAACTTGTTATCAGTATAAAAGACACCTGTCCACAACCTCAAACAGGTGCCATTAATACAGGTAACGAGTGGAGGACAGAGGAGACTCTTAACCCCTTAAGGACTCAGGGTTTTTCCATTTTTGCACTTTTGCTTTTTTCCTCCTTACCTTTTAAAAATCATAACCCTTTCAATTTTGCACTTAAAATTCCATAATTATGGCTTATTTTTGTGCCAGCAATTCTACTTTGCAGTGAAATTATAGATTTTACAAAAAAAATAAAAATAACTACAGTGAAACGGAAAAAAAATTCATTGTGTGACAAAATTGCCATTTTGTAACTTTTGGGGGCTTCCGTTTCTACGCAGTGCATTTTTTCGATAAAAATTACACCTTTTCTTTATTCTGTAGGTCCATACGATTAAAATGATAGCCTAGTGATATAGGATTGATTTTGTCTTGCTTCTGGAAAAAATTATAACTACATGCACGAAAATAAATACATTTAAAATTGTCATCTTTTGACCCCTATAACTTTTTTTTTTTATTTTTCTACGTACGGGTGCGATCCGAGAGCTCATTTTTTGCACCGTGATCTCAAGTTTTTAGCGGTACCATTTTTGTATTGATCAGACTTTTTGATCATTTTTTATAAAGTTTTTCAAGATATAAAAAGTGACCAAAAATACACTGTTTTGGACTTTGGAATTTTTTTGCGCATACGTGTGGTTTAATTAACTATATATTTTTATAGTTTGGACATTTACGCATGCGGCGATACCACATATCTTTATTTTTATTTACACAGTTTTTTTTTCAATGGGAAAAGGGGAGCGATTCTTACTTTTATAACTTTTTTTCACACTTTTTTTGCAATGTTATAGCCCCCTCTGGATGCTTTAACACTGCACACTCTGATCTTCTACACAGATCACTGCCATGCATTAACATGGCAATGATCAGTGTTATCGGTGGTGGATTGCTCAAGCCTGGATTTCTGATTGGACATGCCTGAAGCATGTAACGGACCCTCCGCGATTTCACTGCGATGGTCCCGATCAGCCCGACTGAACTGGCAGAAGTGTATTTTTAATAGCAAACTTCAGTATCGCTCACTACACCGATCAATTCCACCACACCTGCGCACGGACACGCCAGTCCTGCCCTCGGCCCAGAGCAATTGCAGAAGAAAAGGATTGTTCAGCGCTAGGCTTGTGGATAAAAGCTTGTTCTTTAATGGAAAATTCACAGAGATCACTCGACAGAGGACAACGTCTGACGCGTTTCACACATAAGTGCATAATCGTAGACTAGTCTACGATTAAGCACTTATGTGTGAAATGCGTCAGACGTTGTCCTCTGTCGAGTGATCTCTGTGAATTTTCCAATAAAGAACAAGCTTTTATCCGCAAGCCTAGCTCTGGACAATCCTTTTCTACTGGAAGTGTATTTTTGTTACTTTAGACTCAGCGATCAACTTTGAACACTGCGTCTAAAGGGTTAATAGCGTGTGGCACAACGATCAGTGCCACACACTATTTGTCCAGGGTCCCGGCTTTCATTAGCCCTACGTTATAGACCGGGCGCAGGACATACAGGTACGCCCTGCGCCCCCACGAGGTTAAAGAAGAAGTTACAGGTCTGTGAGAGCCAGAAATCTTGCTTGTTTGTAGGCGACCAAATGCTTATTTTCCACCATAATTTGCTAATAAATTCTCAAAGTTGATTTTTTTTTCTCATTATGTCTCTCATAGTTGAGGTATACCTATGATGAAAATTAGACCTCTCATCTTTTTAAGTGGGAGAACTTGTACAATTGGTGGCTGACTAATTACTTTTTTGCCCCACTGTATACACTACAGGCAAATGAAGATGATTACGAGAACAGAGCCGGACACCATGCTCGGCATGTGGCGACAGGTAATGTGAAAAGTGTGGAGTGGATGTCCATTATACACATCACACGGTTTAGTACATAATGGGTACAACATGGTGTCCCATAAAATCACCATATTAGATACATGCAAACACTACCACGCCATCAATGCATTAGTTACCGGTGTCACACGCATGTCCGACAATATATAACACACTTGATGCGCATAGTAAATGTATTGTGGTATTAGCTACAATGAAAGCGGAGAGGCTCGGACAATGTATAAAACACGGAATGGATATACAACACACAGTGGCCCTGATTTACTATTGCAAATCTGACGCGTTTTGTTGGGTTGTGCACCAAATTCTGTCGCATTGCACCTGTAAAAATTCTTTCTGCACCAGAACTTGCGCCAGAATTTAGAAAAACCCGACTAACTCTCCATTTTGCTGAAAAAACTCAAAAAAGACTGTGCCTGTCTGGGAAAGGGGGCATGGCCATCAAAAAGGGGTGTGTTCTGGACATTTTCACAAAAACCCAACATATTTACTAAGGTTTCCACAGAAAATGTGGTGGAATTGAGCTGAGGAAAACCAGACAGATCAGAGCATGTGTCAAAAAAGCAAAATGCAGGGAAAAGTGAAAAATGTAGGGAAACCTTAGTAAATATCGTGGAAATTTTTTTTGTAGGGAATTAAAACCCACAAAGAAAACTACCCTCCACTCTTAGTGTGCATATCACAACAGGATATGACACCCTATAGAATAACAGTATTAGCATACATAAGAGCTCCTGTGTTGTGTATACACATCACATGTATAATCACAAATAATTATACAATTAAACATGCGCAGCAGCTATAACAAGTGTATATTGCGCCCAGTATGGAAAGGGGTAGCATTAACCCTGTGCTAGCTATTTGTATAAGCCTAAGAACAGTAGCGGAATGTACACCAAGTTGTGTTAAAGTTCCTATTTCGGACTGTGAACATTATAACATGAAGCATGTTCAATGTATTATTAGCATAGCATATAGCACTACAAGCTACCTATGCATGACACAAACTCCCACGCGGAAAATAGTGTACAGAAGAAGCATGCGGCAAGTACTGACCATAGGGACTTACTAGTTAAAATACAATAATATCACATGGCGTATACAGGAAATAAGGGGCATGAATACCAAAAATGCAATTCTCTCTGTATGGAAACATCAGAAGACGACAAAAGAGAAGAGATGGACCTCTCATGGATAAGTCGATACATGGCTATCATATTGTACTAGAGAACACCTATGTTGTGAAAAAGAGTGTGCTATTGGGAGTACTTGTAGGCCACATGTTGTACTAGCAGAACCTAGACATTAGTAAATATTCATGAGATCATTACGATAAATAAGTCCGTTCGGTACACAAGAGTCCAAGGACAAAATCCAGAACTCCTTCTGTGTATAGGCCAAACGGGCCCAATCCCCTCCGTGGTAGGACTGTTGTACTTTTTCCACTGCCTATGATCTGAATGATTGAGACATCACCAGAATGTACATCTCGAACATGTTTAGCGAAGCCAGATGTTGACCTCTTACTAGTGAATGTTTGTGACGGTAGTGCCTCTCATTTGTTCTGCAATACCAGTTTTTAGTTTTCTTATTGTACAGCCAATGTATTGCAGTTCACATTGTTTGCAGGTGGCTAGATAGACTACATGACTACTGTTGCAATTAATAAGTCCTTTTATGTGGAATGTGCGTTTTGTAGCTGTAGATGACAGGTCGAACAGCATGGTCGGTTGCCTCTAGCACCCCATGGTGGAAAGCTATGTATCGCCGCCAGATGTGTCATGGTATTCGCTGGGGGAAGAGTTGGTTAACAGTTGAATTGCATTTGTGGTATTCCTGGTCCTTATTACTTGTAAGCTCCATGTGATATTATTGTATTATAAATTATTTTGAGCCAAAGTCAGAAGTGGATCCACAACCGAGGAGAAGTGTAAGTCCTTCCTTTACATGTCCTGTTTCTTTTGAATACATTTCTGGCTTTGGCTCAAAAACTGCAGTGGCAGATATCCAAAAGCTGCCTGAAAAAAATAACAAGTGGAAACTTAGCTTTAGGCTTATACAAATAGCTAGCACAGGGTTAATGCTACCCCTTCCGTACCAGTCGCAAAATACAATTGTTATGAGCTTTTATGTATGCTAATACTGTGATTCTATAGGGTGTCATTTCCTGTTGTACACCATATTGCACACATTGGCTCTGATTTACTAAGAGTGGAGTGTAGGCTTCTTTGTGGGTTTTAATTCACTACAATTTTTTTTTCCATGGTATTTATTAAGGTTTCCCTACATTTTGCTTATTTTATACATGCTCTGAACTGTAGGGTTTTCCTCAGGTCAAATCCACCACATTTTCTGTGAAAACCTTAGTACATATGCTGGGTTTTTGTGAAAATGTCAGGGACTCGCCCCCTGGTCGGCGGCCATGACCATTTTTTCCGGTGGCCATGCCCCTTTTTGGGGTTTTCACATAAAAATGGGGAGTTGGTCTTTTTTTTTTTTCATTTCTGGCGCAAATTCTGGAGCACAGCTCCAAAACATGTCGGGTTTTCAATAGTAAATCAGGGCCATTGTGTGTTGTATATCCATTCCGTGTTTTATACATTGCCCGAGCATCTCCGCTTTCATCGTAGCTAATACCACATTATATATACTATGCGCATCAAGTGTGTTATATATTGTCAGACATGCGTGTGACACCGGTAACAAATGCATTGATGGCGTGGTAGTATTTGCCTGTATCTAATATGGTGATTTTATGGGACACCATGTCCCATTATGTACTAAACTGTGTGATGTGTATAATGGACATCCACTCCACGCTTTACACATTACCTGTGCATGTTCACATACTGGATCTGTCGTCACATGCTGAGCATGGTATCCAGCTCTGTTCTGGTAATCATTTAATTTGTTTTTAGGGTATATAAGCGAGCACTGTTCTCTGTAAAGTTGCCATGATTAGAGGTTTTTATAAGCTCAAAACGCGTCGGTATGTTTTTTTAATGCACTTTATTTTTCTGTTTCCATGTTTTTAATTGGGATGAATTAAAAGTCAAGTTTTAACTGCTACTTTAGGCGTGAGAGCTGGAAAACATTTCCCTTTTGTTTAAGTTGGATGACAGGTATGCTTTCACACCATCTTCAAAAATAAGTAAAAATGTGTATTTTTGGACATTTGCAAATAATGACAGCAAAGTTTTAAGAAAAACCTTTCCCAAAGCTTACGTTTTATGACAGGAAGGGCTCCTGCATAAAGCCCCAATGCCATTATGAACATAAAACCTTGTATATCTTCTTTGTTCTCCACCCACCTCCGAGTCTTTTTCCAGTTGACGTCTGGTCTGAATCCAGGAATGCAGCATCCTATCATCAACGGCCTCGGTGTGAGACAAGTCATGAGGCGAGCTCCACAGGTTTCGCTCATCATCATTGTTCGCAGTGTAGTTCTGGATATGGTTGTTATTACTATTAAAAAATAAATAAATAAATAAAAAAGGAGTAATACAATATTTAGTAATATAGTTTATTATTTATTTTAGATTTTATGTAAGTAAAAGGTAACATTATCCTTATCCTGCATCTATATAATCTCAGTTAATGGCACACTCACTAAAACCAGACTCCCTTTTAATCATCTAACAACCTTTGGATCAGAAAACACTCAGGAACTCATAAGGATAGGACACATCTCAAACTTCGGCCTATGACCAAGAGAAACAACAAAGTCACCCCAGATGTTGACAAATGTCCTGTACCAGCATTACCTATGGTGATAGTATTTTCATACCTTGGAGAACTAGACCAGCCCAAAAAAGGCAATTATCCAACTAATATAGGGTAGGCCAAAAGTAGTATTCCTCTACAGCAAACAGGAGAGATAGTGGAATCACAATGTCCATTACAGGAATCAAATTATGTTTATGGCAAATACCAAAAGACTTTATGAAATAGGAACAATGCAAATATTACATATAATATATGTACAACAAGTGAGAATACAACAATTTAGATGGTCCTGGGCTGGACATTTGAGTAGCAGAAGTCATATTCTATGGATGACATATAAAGCATTTATCCAAAAATATTAAAATAGAGCTATTTTCTTCCAAAAACAGCACCACATCTGTCTTCAGGTTGTGTGTGGCATTACAACTTGGCAACATTTGGACAGAATATGTAAGCAACTGGTTTGAAAAAGGCCCTTCTGGTGATCTGTTCCATCTTTAACTGGTGATTAACCCTGTTTGGAGCTTAAAGGGGTACTCTGCCCCTAGACATCTTATCCCCATACAGAGGATAGGGGATAAGATGTCTGATTACGGGGGTTCCACCGCTGGGGACCCCCGCGATCTTCCTGCTGCACACAACGTTCATTTAGAGCCTCGGGTGCAGCGCCGGAGACTAGTGACGTCACGGTCACACCCCGCTCGTGACATCAGAGCCATGCCCCCTCAATGCAAGTCTATGGGAGGGGGCGTGACATCACAAGCCTCTCCCCCGCATCGCCAGTCATCCAGCACAGTACATAGTTCGCTCCATGCACCGGATGTCTGGGGTGCTGAAGCCGAAATGTCTGGGGATCCCCAGCGGCGGGACCCCTGTGATCAGACATCTTATCCCCTATTTTTTGGATAGGAGATAAGATGTCTAGGGGTGGATGTCCACCATTAACCCCTCAGATGCAGTGATCAATACAGATCACGGCATCTGCAGCATCGCGGTCATTAAAATGGATGATCGGATCGCCCGCAGCGCTGACGCACCGATCCGATCATCCAGCACAGCAGACAGAGTTCCCCTCACCTGCCTCCGCTGCCTTCCTGCCGTCTTCTGCTCTGATCTGCCTTCCGACAGACCAGAGCAGAAGATGACCGATAGCACTGAACAGTATTAGCAATCGAATGGTTGCTATAAATAGTCCCCTATGGGGACTATTAAAGTGTAAAAATAAAAGTAAAAGTAAAAAAAAATTGAAAAACCCCCTCCCCCAATAAAAACTGTCCCATTTTCCCTATTTCACCCCCAAAAAGTGTTAAAAAAATATTTTATATACATATTTGATATCGCCGAATGCGTAAATATCTGAACTATTAAAATAAAATGTTAATGATACCGTACGGTGAACGGCGGGAACATAAAAAAAAAAAAAAGTCCAAAATAGCTGCTTTTTTTTCCAAAAACAATTTAATAAAAAATGGATTAAAAGTTTTATATAAGCAAATATGGTAGCAATAAAAAGTACAGATCACGGCGCAAAAAAAGGAGCCCTCATACCGCCGCTTATACGGAAAAATGAAAAAAAGTTATAGGTCTTCAAAATAGGGGGATCTTAAACGTACTAATTTGGTTAAAAAGTTTGCGATTTTTTTAAGCGCAACAGTAATAGAAAACTATGTTATCATGGTATAATTTTAATCGTATTGACCCAAAGAATAAAGAACACATGACATTTTTACCGCAAATTGTACGGAGTGAAAACGAAACCTTCCAAAATTAGCAAAATTGCGGTTTTCTTTTTAATTTCACCACACAAATAGTATTTTTTTGGTTGCGCCATACATTTTATGGTAAAGTGAGTGATGTCATTACAACGGACAACTGGTCGCACAAAAAACAAGCCCTCACTAGTCTGTGGATGAAAATATAAAAGAGCTATGATTTTTTGAAGGCTAGGAGGAAAAAACAAAAACGTAAAAATAAAATTGTCTGCGTCCTTAAGGCCCAAATGGGCTGAGTCCTTAAGGGGTTAAAGAAGGGAATTGAAGGGGCTATCCAGAAGTAAAATATTTTGTATATAATGTCTAGGGTTGTGTACAAATAAACACTAATAAAGAAGCAATATTCCACCCAAAGCCCACCCAGCTGCTGTGTCTATGCTCCGGATGCCTGCTCATCATTGCTATTTTCTGTTTCCTAGAGACACACTGGCCCAACAGGAACTGCCCCACTCAGCCGATCACTGGCCGCAGTGGTGTCCCACCTGGGACAGTGTGTCTCCAGGAAACAAAAAGTAGCAATAATGACCAGAGTCTGAAAGTGTTGGCATGGCAGCTTCAGGGGCTTAGGATAGGAATATTATTTTTTTTTTTTTTTACACAACCACCTGGCATAAAAAAAAAAAAATACCCCTATCAATTGTAAGGGTATGGTCACATGCAGTGTAAATGTTGCAGAAAATCTGTGTCATTTTACACTAAAATCTGTAGCAACTTTTATTGTGGAATTTCTGCTGTGAACTTTTTGTAGATTTTGTCTTCCTCTTTAAAGTCAATGGGAAAAATGTGCAATGAAGCTGCAGCATTACGAACCCAAAACTTGACATGCTTTTTTTTTTGTTTTTGTTTTTTTAAATCTCATCCACTTCAATTCTGTGGATTAGGTTAAAATAGAATGGAAAATATAAAATAATGGGAAATATTCTCCCTCCTGCTGGATCCACTTCTGGCTTTGGTTAAAAAAAAAAATAAATAAAAGCTGTGCGTGAAACCCTTATGAGGGTATGTTCACATGTGCATATTTTTGCTGCAGATTTGCAGCAGCAGATCTGTATCAGAAAAAAATAAAATAAAAAAAACACACCCTGAATGTGTAGATGTGTTTTTAAAGGGGTTCTCTAGTGCTTAGACATCTTATCCCCTATCCAAAGGATAGGGGATAAGATGCCTGATCGCGGGAGTCCCGCCGCTGGGGACCCCAGTGATCTTGCACATGGCACCCCGTTTGTAATCAGTCCCCGGAGCGTGTTCTCTCCGGGTCTAATTACCGGCGACCACAAGGCTGGCGGCGTGTGACGTCTCGCCTCCGCCCCCAGCTATCACGCCCCCTCCCATAGGCTTGCATTGAGAGGCGGAGCGTGACGTCACACGGGGGCGGAGGCATGACGTCACACACCGCCGACCCTGTGGTCGCCGGTAATTAGACCCTGAGCAAACACGCTCCGGGGACTGATTACAAAAGGGGTGCCGCGTGCAAGATCACGGGGGTCCCCAGCAGCGGGAGTCCCGCGATCAGGCATTTTATCCCTATCCTTTGGATAGGGGATAAGATGTATAAGCACCGGAGAACCCCTTTAAAGAAATATATATATATATATATATATATATATATATATATATATATATATATATAGTGCAACCAGAGGCATAACTTCTGGGCACCTATACAAAATTTGCAACAGGGCCTCATGTGCCAATTATAATACTGGTCTCTTATGGTGCTTTGGGGCAGCTTAGGGACCGGAGACCCAGTGCGATTGCTACCTCTGTGCCCTCTATAACTACACCCGAGTGTGGCACAGACTATTATTAGAGAATTAGTGATGAGCGGCATTGGCCATATTCGAATTCGCGTTATTTCGTGAATATATAGACGAATATTTGTCCTATATTCGCGAATTTCGCGTATTCGTTATATTCGCATATGCAAATATTTGCATATGCAAATATTCGCACATGTGAATATTTGCATATTCGCGTATTCGAAGAAGAAAACAGTGAGGGGGTGGGCAACTTTACTATTGGTTGCTAGGGATGTTGTTGATAACCTCTGAACCTCTGAGGTGTATTTGCATCATTCTTATTGGCCCACAAGTGAAAAGAAGGTATATGCGCATATGCAGAAAAATAATATTCGCAAATTTGTGATATTCGCGATGAAAATTTGAAATACAAATATTCGCGCCCAACACTAGAGAATAATGTAGAGCTTTTTGTGTATGCCTTTTGCTTACCTCTTTTTGCCGGTGTGGTAGGCATAGGATAGGCTTTATTTTGCTTTACAAATGCACAATGATGTGAGTTCTGTTATGCAGCCTACATTTTACATGAGTCCTCTGGCTGAGGATCAGGTAGTTTATCATTTCAGCTGGTCATCTCATTAGGCTGCTAGTGCTGAGATCACCCAGGTGAACTCAGTGGGTTGAGTGTTTTTTTTTTTTAGAGATATATAGCCATGTGGCAAAAGTGATTTAAAGGGGTTCTCCGGTGCTTACACATCTTTTCCCCTATCCAAAGGATAGGGGATAAAATGCTGATCGCGGGAGTCCCGCCGCTGGGGACCCCCGGGATCATGCACGCGGCACCCCGTTTGTAATCAGTCCCCGGAGCGTGTTCGCTCTCACGCCCCCTCCCGTAGGCTTGCATTGAGGGGCGGAGCGTGACATCACACGGGGGCGGAGGCGTGACGTCACACGTCGTCGGCTCGGTGGTCTCCTGTAATCAGTCCCGGAGCGAACACGCACTGGGGACTGATTACAAACGGGGTGCCGCGTGCATGATCCCGGGGGCCCCCAGCAGCAGGACTCCAGCGATCAGGCATCTTATCCCCTATTCTTTGGATAGGGGAAAAGATGTGTAACCTATTCTCACAATTGTGGTGTTTAATGAAGATTTGACATCCTTAGGCTATGTTCACACGCTGAATTTTTACTGCATTTCCACACATTTTTACAGTATTTTTGCAGTGATTTTCCAAGAAGTTTTTAACATATTTTGCACAATTGTGGTGCAGTACTTAAATTTTTGCCATGATTTGAGTTCGAAACTACAGAATTTCAGAACGGATTTCCATTTTGAAATTCCACTTGGAAACTCTAATGCGGCAAAGTCCCATTGCTAGCAATAGGATTCCGTTGCACAGTGCACACTACGGAATTTTAGAGGCAGATATTCCGCTGCTGAAATTCCGCCACCAATCGAATGGACTTGTCTATTCTTTAGTCGGAATCCGGTCTGCAGAAATTGCCGTCTATAGGAACAGCAATGTCCCTGTGGTCCTAGCGCTGGCCTAAAAATTGAAGTGAATATCAGGTGATGGGTGTAATTTTACAGTCAGATGGTGTGTATGTTGCACATTGAGGAAGACGTATACAAAACCAGTGTAAAAAAAGTTTACGTGGGGCATTTTTGCTGACTTGTTTTTCATTGGTCCTGATATATTCAAAAGGGGGATTTATTGCCTTTGAAAATACAAGCGCCACTTTCATTTCACAGGAATATTTTGGCTTAAATTAAAATCCCAAATAATTTCAGGCAGGAAAATGGACGTGACACATACCAAGATATTATTATTTCAACCTTAATAGATCAGACGTGAGAACGCGTGGCGGTTTTATTTATGACTGTTGCAGTACCGCATAATTACAGAGAGTTGGGTAAAACTGCAATTTTTACCACAATAAAATAAAATAAAAATTCCTCCAGTTCAAATTAAACCAAATCAAATGGTATGTTCAGACCCCATATAAAAATAAAAAAGTTGTCTGGGAATGATGGGGGTTGTAGTTTAGCAACACCTGGAGGCTCCCTTTTCGGGAACAGACTGCTTTATGGGCCCTCTTCCAAAAGGAGAGTCCCCTTAAATGGGTATTCCAGAATGAAACTTAACTATCCTTCCCATTATGAATAATTATGGTAGTTTTACATTTATTTGCTATACCACTCTGCTGTGGATCGTCTTCTTTTTCTTCATTATATGGTCCCCCCCCCCCCCCCCCCAGGTCTAGCATTTCCTTTCAGGTCCTGATGACGTTAGTCTCACAATCCTTTGCGGCTCGAGGTGGCAGCTGGTATACGGGGGCTTGACTATTTCTTGTATTTCCTCACAAGTCAGCCCCCTGACGAGGTTTGTGGTCCATCTGTATGTCCTGACGTCCCGGCGTCCCGTGATCTCGGCAATCTGCGCAGGGAATGTCGGCACATCAGGACGTACAGTTGGACCGCAAACGTCATCAGGGGGCTGGCTTGTGAGGAAATACAAGAAATAGTCAAGCCCCCTGATACCAGCTGCCCCCTTGAGCCGCAAAGGATTGGGAGACGAACATCATCAGGACCTGAAAGGAAACGCTAGACCTGGGGGGGGAAACATATAATGAAGAAAAAGAAGATGATCCACGGCAGAGCGGTATAACAAGTAAATGTAAAACTAGCATAATTATTCATAATGTTTGGGGAATACCCCTTTAATGTACTAACCCATTTTTCCTGCTTTTCTTCTCATTTTAGATACGTGCATGTGGTGGACTACATCAATACCCATTTTATTTAAATTAAAAAAAATGCAGGTCAAGGAGAGCTTGTGGGGAACTGTTTTGGAATAATCTTTTTTTCAATGTGTTTTTTTTTTTATGTAATTTTAAGGCTTAGTAATGGAAGCCATCTTATAGACAGAGTTCAATACTAAGCCGGGGCTTAAGGTGAGCCCCAAAAACAGCTTGTGCTAACCCCAAATTATCACCCGGTACCCACCACCATAGGGGTACTGGGAAGAGCTGGTACCAACAGACTTGGAGCGCCAAAATGGCACTCCTGGGCCTAGGCTGTAACAAGATTATGTTTTTTTTAGGCTGGGGAGGGCAAATAACAATGGTCCCCGCCCACCCTGGTAATGTCAGGCTATTACTGCTTGGTTGTCATTAGTGTTGCTCACGAATATTCGCAATTCAAATTTTATTCGCAAATATTGCAAATTTGTGAATATTCGCGAATATCGCACTATATATACGAATGTTTTTTTTTTTCCACAGTACACATCACAGTGATTATCCCTCTCTGCTTCCAGCTTATGTGGTCTAAAGAAGGCTCTAATACTACTGTGTGAGACCTCCGGGCGAATATTCGCATATGTGAAAATTCGTGAATATTGATCCCTCCCTTCTTTTAGCTTGTGAGCCAATGAGAATGATGCAAATACAGTTGTCGGAGATTAGCAACATACATATAAAGTTCAAAAATTTTCACATATGCGAATTTAGCGAATATATGACGAATATTCGTCCATATATTCGCAAAATATCGTGAATTTGAATATGGCCTATGCCGCTCAACACTAGTTGTTATCTGGCTGAGAATGAAAATACAGGGAACCCCACACATTTTATTTATTTATATTCTCAGAAAGAAAAAAACGTTAACCCCAAAAATGCATTTCCCTATTGACTCCCTGCCAACATCTGGCCAAAAAACAGAAACTTAGCCTAAATCTGACACACCCACCATTCAAAAACTGGAGTGCATCATGCAAACTTCTGTTCTTTTATCTTAAAATAAAGTTTTGCACTTTTATTTTTAATTATTATCTCCAAAAGGACATACAGATACGGCTCTGGCAGCATGAAGAATGACACTTACCTGTATGGCCAAACTAAATCACTTAGGGGAGATTTATCAAAATTTGTGCAGAGGAAGAGTGGTGCAGTTGCCCATAGCAACAAATCAGATGGATTCTTTCATTTTTCAAAGGCCTCTTTAAAATGAAAGAAGCAATCTGATTGGTTGCTATGGACAACTGCACCACTCTTCCCCTGCACAAGTTTTGATAAATCTCCCCCTTAGTGACTCTGTTTGGGACATATCCGCTAATGTAAGTGGACTCAAAAATGGGGGCTGTTGAGCTTATGAAATAGCGCGTACATCCCAAATGGAGTCACTAGGTCACTCAGTTTGGCCATAAAAGTTCATAGGGGCAGCTGCTTCCATTACCGTAACTGTATACGTCAGCATCCCATTTTCGGCAGAATGCCCATGATTACGATCAACAGGGGCAGAAAGGCAATGTGGACTCAGCCTTACATACAGTGCTACCGTCTACAGCTGCTGTGTGCGTTTCTGAATTGCAGGTAGTGCCTGGACTCGTTGCTATAGGCAGTTACAAATCCATGTGCAGCTTGGAATTATCAGTAAATGGCAAGTAGTAGTGTGCGTGGCTTCCACCCCCAAATTGCTTAAATCAACCACCAACCTTTCCCAAACAAATTGGATGTGCTGGGAGGCCATCTTGTTGGTATGTAGGCAAACCCTTTAAATGAGCACTGTTCTTTTACTTGGTCAGCACTGATGTAGTGCATGTGTCAGTCGTCAATCCTTAGACCTTTACATTCCCCCACGGAGATGTGACCAGAGCCTTGTTTTTAAGTAGTGCACAAAGTTTTGCCTTACTTTACGTTAAGAAGACTCTGCCAAATCCTCCTCATCGTCATCAGATAATGTCTCAAGAATATGTGAACCATCTTATATATAGTATTCATTGTGTAAGATTTAAGGTTGTGTCACGTCACATAACAAGCTTGTCTTTCAAACCTATCCTCAGGCCTTCCTATTATTACAAGTCTCTGCACATGACTCCTCAGTGAATATAATAAATCACAACTTTTGCTCATAAATAGTATTTGAAAGAAACACAAAATACAACATCTACTATAAGACTGAATAGATAACAAGTACTTACTTTACCAGAGGTTGCTTCTCGTTCTTAGGATAATCAATACAGCCCAGTTTAAGACAACAAAAGGCACACAGCCAGTCCTTCATACCCATGGGCTCTGCTATAAAATAAAAAGAGACATGCAGTGAGAAGAGAGGCGCTTACTTACCTGTCTGCCTTCACCTGGCACCATCACAACATACTGACCCTACAGCTTTCTGTTTGGACGCATAAATCACATACACAAGAGGCAACGATATTCAGTAAAAATCCAGAGCTCTACATTATTTCTGAATCCTCTGCAGGGATTTAACATTCTCTTGTAGGATCATGCAAAGCAGGAAGTGGAGCAGCCCAAGCCCTCTGTCATATGGTTTTGTAACACAAACTACTTTGAGACCATGAAACAGGTTAGTCAGATGGTAATTGGGGATTAGTTTACATAAGAGCTGAGATAAGCACTACTGGTGGTGTTCTTTTGTTAGGCTAAGTTTCCACTTGTTTATTTTTTTTCTGCCGTTTTTGTGACCCAAAAATATGCCCCATTATTTTACACTCCCAAGATGCATTTTTTTTTTTATTTTTTTTTTTAAATAGTGGGTTTTAGTCTTGGTGGGTGGACAAGTCATGTGATTCTTTTATCATGTGAATCAGGGATTTCTATAGAAGCAATGGGGAAAAAACACCTGAAAAAGAAAAAACTTGAAAATGCTAAAGCCACTTTTTTTTTTTGCTTTTTTTTTTTCTCCCATAGACTTCTCTGGGAGAAAAACATCATGATTTTGCATATAAAAACAACGTAGTGTCTTTGTCCTCTGAGACCAAAAAAAAAGCATTTTCTTGCAAAAAAATAAAATAAAAGTGGAAACCTAGCTTCATACTGGTATCACATGTAATGTTTTCTGGCTTCATTAACCTGCTTTTCTTTTTCTTTTTTCCTTTTTTGGAAAAAACTATATATTTTAGTACAAATGTTGTTTAGTTGTTGCATTTTTCCCATTACACATCATTTATAGATTATGTGGGAGGTTCAATACCTGTGCTGTGGGAAAGTTGGACAGTTGCCCATAGCAACCAATCAAATTGCTTCTTTCATCTTTGAAAAGGCTTCTGAAAACTAAAAGAAGCGATCTGATTGGTTGCTATAGACAACTGGTCACCTTTTCCTCAGTACATGTCTTGATGAATCTCCTTCTAAATGATTGAAGGATGTCTTTTAATCACACAGTTTGCGGTGTGAAACTCTCTCTCTCTCTCTCTCTCTCTCTCTCTCTCTCTCTCTCTCTCTCAATCTCTCTGTCTTTGTCTCTGTCTCTCTCTCTCCAACCAATGGAGGTCTATGGGAGAAAAATGCTACAAACTCTCAGAACCAAAATACACACCCAAAGTGAAGAAAAAGTCACACCAAGGCAGTGCTTCTCAATTATTTTCTGTCATGCCCCCCCCTAGGAAGAAGAAAACATTTTGCGCCCCCCGCGCGACTGTAAATAGTATCATTTGTCTATAAAATTGTTATAAGTACACCTCTGCATAACACTGTATCCCTATTAACGTATATGAGGCTCTCTACACTGAGGACAAGCAGGGTTCTGTACATTGAGGACAAGCAGGGTTCTGTACATTGAGGACAAGCAGGGTTCTGTACATTGAGGACAAGCGGGGTTCTGTACACTGAGGACAAGCGGGGCTCTGTACACTGAGGACAAGCGGGGCTCTGTACACTGAGGACAAGCGGGGCTCTGTACACTGAGGACAAGCGGGGCTCTGTACACTGAGGACAAGCGGGGCTCTGTACACTGAGGACAAGCGGGGCTCTGTACACTGAGGACAAGCGGGGCTCTGTACACTGAGGACAAGCGGGGCTCTGTACACTGAGGACAAGCGGGGCTCTGTACACTGAGGACAAGCGGGGCTCTGTACACTGAGGACAAGCGGGGCTCTGTACACTGAGGACAAGCGGGGCTCTGTACACTGAGGACAAGCGGGGCTCTGTACACTGAGGACAAGCGGGGCTCTGTACACTGAGGACAAGCGGGGCTCTGTACACTGAGGACAAGCGGGGCTCTGTACACTGAGGACAAGCGGGGCTCTGTACACTGAGGACAAGCGGGGCTCTGTACACTGACGACAAGCGGGGCTCTTTACATGGAGGACAAGCGGGGCCTGTACGAGAGAGCAGGGCTGCGGGCGCACTGCTCGGTGGCACAGTTAACTCCGACATGGTGGGCTGCTGCGCTTAGACGTGAGGTCACCTCACCCCGGTGACGTGAACTCACGTCTGAACGTAGCAGCGCGCCACGCCGGTGTTCAAAGCGCCTCTCCCAGGCAGCCACACTGACAACTCAGGGCCGTAAGTAAGATCCAGCCGTAGAGTTGCTAGGCAACCGACGCCGTGTGGGACGCCGCTTGCGAGTGAGTCGGATAATCCGATCTAGACATCCAATATGACAGTATTTGCCGAGGTTAAATGAGCCCCCCTTTACGGAGCCTCGCGCCCCCCCTGGGGGGTGCGCCCCACTATTTGAGAAGCACTGCACTAAGGGTACATTCACTCGCACGGTTTTTCGCATATTTAGCTGCGGATCCGCTGGTGAAGGCCTCGCTCTATGCTGTCTTTACATGTGCCTGCTGGTAGCGGCAATACTCCGATCCCAGCAGACACACTGAAGCGATGTGCACGGCGTACTCGCACATTGCGGCCGCTCTCCCTGCTCTGAGCTAGGCAAAGAGCTCCCGCGATGTTAGAGTATACTGCGACTTGCACATAGCAGTGCGCCTGCTGGTAGCAGCGTATTGCCACTACGAGCAGGCACATGTAAAGCCAGCATAGAGCGGTCCTTCACCAGCGGATCTGCAGCGTAAAATACACTGAAAATCCGTGCGTGTGAACGTACCCTAAAAGCTTCAGCTATTGTCTGATCATGGCATTTTTTCAGGAACAAAAATGCAGCACATCGGATGACAGCTTTATAGTTTTTTGCAAAAAAAGCTGCATTTTTCTACTAAAAATGCTATGTGTGGATCCACCCCCAGCTCACACCTCCGCAGACCTTTTGACATGTCGCTAGAACATATCAACAGTTTTTCCAAATGACAGTGGCTATTTAAGGGGGATATCCAGGAATAAAAAACAGAGTTTGATTGATTTAAATGGGATTCTGCTGCACTGTTCACATGGCGGAATTTCCATGGCAGATGTTTTTGCTGCGTAAATCCAGATTCTGGTGTCCACAGAATGAATAGACATGTCTATTCTTTCTCCAGATTCTGCTCGGAAATGCATTGCGTCTATGAGACAGTCCATTTCTGGACGGTTTTAGCACCTGCCAGAACATTCCAATGTGGAGAATTCTGCACGGAATTAACCATGTGAACATAATCTAAAATTCTTCCAAATATAACTCCACATCTGTCCTTAGGTTGTGTGTTGTATTACAACTTGACTTCATTCACTTTAATAAAACTGAGCTGCAATACCACACACATCCTGAGGACAGGGGTGGTGCTGTTTTTTTTTCTTCTTCTGATCCTGGAGATCCCCTTTAAAGCTGGAGCTACCCTGTGTCAGGGGTTGCACGACCAAAGATCACTGCTCTGTACTCGGTGGATCATGGTGCATCTCACCTAAGCTAAATTAATGGAGTCCCTGTGACCCAAAAGTGGATGCTACCACAACCTAACGATCACAAAAAATCCTTTTAAGACTGTCAGGGCTTAGTCATGGCCATTTGTGGGTCACAACATGACCCAATTTACTACCTTAGGTGCGACCATAGGCGTGCGCACGGGGTGTGCCGGGTGTGCACAGGCACACCCTAATCACCGCGGCCGCGGCCCGCTGCTGCAGGACTTTATTTTTTTTTTCTCCCTACTAAACCCCAGCCCCACCGGACATCCCCGACAGTCACAATCATACATGATGGGGATGTAGTCCTGAGCTGTGAGCCTACATAATGTAGGCTCACAGTTCAGGACTACATCCCCATCATGTATGGCAGCAGGGATAGAGCGGCCGGAGCCGCAAATTAAAAAAAAAAATGCATTTCTAAACATCCGGTGTGCCCTGAAAGACTTTCAGGGCACACCGGATGTTTAAAAATGCATTTTTTTTTTATTTGCGGAATTTGTGGCTCTATCCCCTGTCCTTCGGCAGCTCTATCCCCTGTCCTTCGGCCACTCTATCCCCCATCCTCCGGGCCGCTCTATCCCCTGTCCTCCGGGCCGCTCCTCCCCCTTCCCTGGCCGCGCACACTGCTGCGCTAACTGCAGACGCAGGGGCTGCCCCGCAGCTACGCACGTCTGCCTCCACCTACTGGGATAATCCTGGCCGCAACTCCTGGCACCGAGTGTCCATTCCTCGGCATGAGGAAGAAGTGGGCGATGGTGCAAAGTGTGCAGCAGATGGGAGTGGATGTTCCCGGCCTCTGACCGCAACATGGCTGCCGGCAGGTAAGAAAAGTGCACAGACCGAGGACGGGAGGGGGGTGGGATGTATGGTGTGTATTATGTATGTATGTATGGTGTGTATTATGTATGTATGGTGTGTGTAATATGTATGTATGGTGTGTGTAATATGTATGTATGGTGTGTATTATGTATGTATGTATGGTGTGTATTATGTATGTATGGTGTGTGTAATATGTATGTATGGTGTGTGTAATATGTATGTATGATATGTAATATGTATGTATGGTGTGTATTATGTATGTATGTATGATGTGTGTATTATGTATGTATGGTGTGTATTATATGTATGTATGGTGTGTATTATGTATGTATGATGTGTGTATTATGTATGTATGGTGTGTATTATATGTATGTATGGTGTGTATTATGTATGTATGTATGATGTGTGTATTATGTATGTATGGTGTGTATTATGTATGTATGATGTGTGTATTATGTATGTATGGTGTGTGTAATATGTATGTATGGTGTGTGTAATATGTATGTATGATATGTAATATGTATGTATGGTGTGTATTATGTATGTATGTATGATGTGTGTATTATGTATGTATGGTGTGTATTATATGTATGTATGGTGTGTATTATGTATGTATGATGTGTGTATTATGTATGTATGGTGTGTGTAATATGTATGTATGGTGTGTGTAATATGTATGTATGATATGTAATATGTATGTATGGTGTGTATTATGTATGTATGTATGATGTGTGTATTATGTATGTATGGTGTGTATTATATGTATGTATGGTGTGTATTATGTATGTATGATGTGTGTATTATGTATGTATGGTGTGTATTATATGTATGTATGGTGTGTGTAATATGTATGTATGATATGTAATATGTATGTATGGTGTGTATTATGTATGTATGGTGTGTATTATGTATGTATGATGTGTGTATTATGTATGTATGATGTGTGTAATATGTATGTATGGTGTGTGTAATATGCATAGGCGTGCACACGGGGTGTGCCGGGTGTGTCCAGGCACACCCTAATCCAGTGGCGTTGCGACCCGGGTGCGGCCCGCACCTGGTGACACCAAGACGCTCCGCAGCACCCCCCATCTGTGCCCGACCGTCCTTCACCGCTGTGCGGTGCGGTGCGCCTGTCCGTCATGCGCACCGCACAGCGCTGCCTCCTGCTCCTGTTTGTGTCCCGCCCCGCTCAGCTCTGGCTCACCTTCAGTTGGTCCGGTCATGTGACGGCGCGTTACTGCCGTCACATGACCATCAGGACGTCACGCTGTATTCAAGGACGCCGGCCCCAGAGCGTGACGGTACGCGGCTCGCGGGGGGGATAGGGTTAATCTGGGGGGTACTGCATTCCTACAGGGGGGGAGAGGGGGTTAAACTGGGGGGTACTACCATCCTACTGGGGGGGAGGGGGTCATCAGGGGGGTACTACCTTCTAACAGGGTGGGGGGATAGGGTTAATCTGGGGGGTACTGCATTCCTACAGGGGGGGAGAGGGGGTTAAACTGGGGGGTACTACCATCCTACTGGGGGAGGGGTTAATCTGGGGGTACTACCTGCCTGCTGGAGGGAGGGGGTTAATCTGGGGGTTACTACCTGCCTGCTGAGGGGAGAGGGTTAATCTGGGGGTACTACCTGCCTGCTGGGGGGAGGGGGTTAATCTTCGGTACTACCGGCCTACCGGGGGGGGGGAAGGGGGTCATCAGGGGGGTACTACCTTCTAACAGGGTGGGGGGATAGGGTTAATCTGGGGGGTACTGCATTCCTACAGGGGGGGAGAGGGGGTTAAACTGGGGGGTACTACCATCCTACTGGGGGGGGGGTCATCAGGGGGGTACTACCTTCTAACAGGGTGGGGGGATAGGGTTAATCTGGGGGGTACTGCATTCCTACAGGGGGGAGAGGGGGTTAATCTGGGGGGTACTGCATTCCTACAGGGGGGGAGAGGGGGTTAAACTGGGGGGTACTACCATCCTACTGGGGGGGGGTCATCAGGGGGGTACTACCTTCTAACAGGGTGGGGGGATAGGGTTAATCTGGGGGTACTGCATTCCTACAGGGGGGAGAGGGGGTTAAACTGGGGGGTACTACCATCCTACTTGGGGGGGAGGGGGTCATCAGGGGGGTACTACCTTCTAACAGGGTGGGGGGATAGGGTTAATCTGGTGGGTACTGCATTCCTACAGGGGGAAAGAGGGGGTTAAACTGGGGGGTACTACCATCCTACTGGGGGGGGAGGGGGTCATCAGGGGGGTACTACCTTCCAACAGGGTGGGGGGATAGGGTTAATCTGGGGGGTACTGCATTCCTACAGGGGGGAGAGGGGGTTAATCTGGGGGGTACTGCATTCCTACAGGGGGGAGAGGGGGTTAAACTGGGGGGTACTACCATCCTACTGGGGGGGGAGGGGGTCATCAGGGGGGTACTACCTTCTAACAGGGTGGGGGGATAGGGTTAATCTGGGGGGTACTGCATTCCTACAGGGGGGGAGGGGGTTAAACTGGGGGGTACTACCATCCTACTGGAGGGGGAGGGAGTCATCAGGGGGGTGCTACCTTCTAACAGGGTGGGGGGGGATAGGGTTAATCTGGGGGGTACTTCATTCCTATAGGGGGGGGAGAGGGGGTTAAACTGGGGGGTACTACCATCCTACTGGGGGGGAGGGGGTCATCAGGGGGGTACTACCTTCTAACAGGGTGGGGGGATAGGGTTAATCTGGGGGGTACTGCATTCCTACAGGGGGGGAGGGGGTTAATCTGGGGGGTACTGCATTCCTACAGGGGGGGGGAGAGGGGGTTAAACTGGGGGGGTACTACATCCTACTGGGGGGGAGGGGGTCATCAGGGGGGTACTACCTTCTAACAGGGTGGGGGGATAGGGTTAATCTGGGGGGTACTGCATTCCTACAGGGGGGGGGAGAGGGGGTTAAACTGGGGGGTACTACCATCCTACTGGGGGGGAGGGGGTCATCAGGGGGTACTACCTTCTAACAGGGTGGGGGGATAGGGTTAATCTGGGGGGTACTGCATTCCTACTGGGGGGGGGGAGAGGGTCATCAGGGGGGTACTACCTTCCAACAGGGTGGGGGGATAGGGTTAATCTGGGGGGTACTGCATTTCTACAGGGGGGGAGAGGGGGTTAATCTGGGGGGTACTGCATTCCTACAGGGGGGAGAGGGGATTAAACTGGGGGGTACTACCATCCTACTGGGGGGGAGGGGGTCATCAGGGGGGTACTACCTTCCAACAGGGTGGGGGGATAGGGTTAATCTGGGGGGTACTGCATTCCTACAGGGGGGGAGAGGGGGTTAATCTGGGGGGTACTGCATTCCTACAGGGGGAGAGGGGGTTAAACTGGGGGGTGCTACCATCCTACTGCGGGGGAGGGGGTCATCAGGGGGGTACTACCTTCTAACAGGGTGGGGGGATAGGGTTAATCAGGGGGGTACTGCATTCCTACAGGGGGGAGGGGGTTAATCTGGGGGGTTCTGCATTCCTACAGGGGGGGAGAGGGGGTTAAACTGGGGGGTACTACCATCCTACTGGGGGGGAGGGGGTCATCAGGGGGGTATTACCTTCTAACAGGGTGGGGGGATAGGGTTAATCAGGGGGGTACTGCATTCCTACAGGGGGGAGGGGGTTAATCTGGGGGGTTCTGCATTCCTACAGGGGGGGAGAGGGGGTTAAACTGGGGGGTACTACCATCCTACTGGGGGGGGGGGGTCATCAGGGGGGTACTACCTTCTAACAGGGTGGGGGGATAGGGTTAATCTGGGGGGTACTGCATTCCTACAGGGGGGAGAGGGTCATCAGGGGGGTACTACCTTCCAACAGGGTGGGGGGATAGGGTTAATCTGGGGGGTACTGCATTCCTACAGGGGGGAGAGGGGGTTAAACTGGGGGGTACTACCATCCTACTGGGGGGGAGGGGGTCATCAGGGGGGTACTACCTTCTAACAGGGTGGGGGGATAGGGTTAATCTGGGGGGTACTGCATTCCTACAGGGGGGGAGAGGGGGTTAAACTGGGGGGTGCTACCATCCTACTGCGGGGGAGGGGGTCATCAGGGGGGTACTACCTTCTAACAGGGTGGGGGGATAGGGTTAATCTGGGGGGTACTGCATTCCTACAGGGGGGAGAGGGGGTTAAACTGGGGTGTACTACCATCCTACTGGGGGGGGGGTTAATCTGGGGGTAATACCTGCCTGCTGGAGGGAGGGGGTTAATCTGGGGGTTACTACCTGCCTGCTGAGGGGAGAGGGTTAATCTGGGGGTACTACCTGCCTGCTGGGGGGAGGGGGTTAATCTTCGGTACTACCGGCCTACCGGGGGGGAGGGGGTCATCAGGGGGGTACTACCTTCTAACAGGGTGGGGGGGATAGGGTTAATCTGAGGGGTACTGCATTCCTACAGGGGGGGAGAGGGGGTTAAACTGGGGGGTACTACCATCCTACTGGGGGGGGTCATCAGGGGGGGTACTACCTTCTAACAGGGTGGGGGATAGGGTTAATCTGGGGGGTACTGCATTCCTACAGGGGGGGAGAGGGGGTTAATCTGGGGGGTACTGCATTCCTACAGGGGGGGAGAGGGGGTTAAACTGGGGGGTACTACCATCCTACTGGGGGGGGAGGGGGTCATCAGGGGGGTACTACCTTCTAACAGGGTGGGGGGATAGGGTTAATCTGGTGGGTACTGCATTCCTACTGGGGGGGAGGGGGTTAAACTGGGGGGTACTACCATCCTACTGGGGGGGGGGGGTCATCAGGGGGTACTACCTTCTAACAGGGTGGGGGGATAGGGTTAATCTGGGGGGTACTGCATTCCTACAGGGGGGGGGGAGAGGGGGTTAATCTGGGGGGTACTGCATTCCTACAGGGGGGGAGAGGGGGTTAAACTGGTGGGTACTACCATCCTACTGGGGGGGAGGGGGTCATCAGGGGGGTACTACCTTCTAACAGGGTGGGGGGATAGGGTTAATCTGGGGGGTACTGCATTCCTACAGGGGGGGAGAGGGGGTTAATCTGGGGGGTACTGCATTCCTACAGGGGGGGAGAGGGGGTTAAACTGGGGGGTACTACCATCCTACTGGGGGGGGAGGGGGTCATCAGGGGGGTACTACCTTCTAACAGGGTGGGGGGATAGGGTTAATCTGGGGGGTACTGCATTCCTACAGGGGGGAGAGGGGGTTAAACTCGGGGGTACTACCATCCTACTGGGGGGGGGTTAATCTGGGGGTACTACCTGCCTGCTGGAGGGAGGGGGTTAATCTGGAGGTTACTACCTGCCCGCTGAGGGGAGAGGGTTAATCTGGGGGTACTACCTGCCTGCTGGGGGGAGGGGGTTAATCTTCGGTACTACCGGCCTACCGGGGGGGAGGTGGTTAATCTGGGGCCCCGAGTAGGCAGATAGTACCCCCAGATTAACCCCCTCCCCCCCAGTAGGATGGTAGTACCCCCAGATTAACCCCCCCCAGTAAGGAGGTAGTACCCTCAAATTAACCCCCTCTTCCTGCCAGTAGGAAGGTAGCACCCTCAGATGCTGGTGGCCTCCATGTCTATTTTGCTTTTGTAGGGAACTGTACTGCACCTAATGTGGCAAATTATACCGCACCTAATGTGGGGGAAAATACTGCACCTAATGTGGGAACTATACTGCACCTAATGTGGGGAACTATACTGCCAACCTAATGTGGGGGAACTATACTGCACCTAATGTGGGAACTATACTGCACCTAATGTGGGAACTATACTGCACCTAATGTGGGGGAACCATACTGCACCTAATGTGGGGGAACTATACTGCACCTAATGTGGGAACTATACTGCACCTAATGTGGGAACTATACTGCACCTAATGTGGGGGAACTATACTGCACCTAATGTGGGGGAACTATACTGCCAGCCTAATGTGGGGGAACTATACTGCCAGCCTAATGTGGGGGAACTATACTGCCAGCCTAATGTGGGGGAACTGTACTGCACCTAATGTGGGGGAACTGTACTGCACCTAATGTGGGGGAACTGTACTGCACCTAATGTGGGGGGAACTATACTGCACCTAATGTGGGGGGAACTATACTGCACCTAATGTGGGGAACTATACTGCCAACCTAATGTGGGGAACTATACTGCCAACCTAATATGGGGAAACTGTACTGCACCTAATGTGGGGGAAGTATACTGCACCTAATGTGGGGAACTATACTGCACCTAATGTGGGGGAACTATACTGCACCTAATGTGGGGGAACTATACTGCACCTAATGTGGGGAACTATACTGCCAACCTAATGTGGGGGAACTATACTGCACCTAATGTAGGGGAACTGTACTGCACATAATGTGGTGAACTATACTACACCTAATGTGTTGGAACTGTACTGCACTTAATGTAGGGGAACTGTACTGGTGCAGTACAGTTCACCCACATTAGGTGCAGTACAGTTCCCGCCCTTTCGGTGCAGTACAGTTCCCCCTCATTAGATGCAGTACAGTTCCCCTTCATTAGATGCAGTACAGTTCCCCCACATTAGGTGGCACCTAATGTGGGGGAACGGTACTGCCACCCTAATGTAGGGGAACTGTACTGCCAACCTAATGTAGGGGAACTGTACTGCCAACCTAATGTGGGGGAACTGTACTGCAAACCTAATGTGGGGGAACTGTACTGCCAACCTAATGTGCGTCGACGTATACTCCACCTAATGTGGGGGAACTATACTGCACTTAATGTGGGGAACTGTTTTGCACATAATGTAGGGGAACTGTACTGCACATAATGTGGGGGAACTGTACTGCACTTAATGTAGGGGAACTGTACTGGTGCAGTACAGTTCCCCCACATTAGGTGCAGTACAGTTCCCCCACATTAGGTGCAGCACAGTTCCCCCACATTAGGTGCAGTACAGTTCCCCCTCATTAGGTGCAGTACAGTTCCCCTTCATTAGGTGCAGTACAGTTCCCCCACATTAGGTGCAGTACAGTTCCCCCACATTAGGTGGCACCTAATGTGGGGGAACTGAACTGCACCTAATGTGGGGGAACTGTACTGCCAACCTAATGTGGGGGAACTGTATTGCAAACCTAATGTGGGGGAACTGTACTACCAACCTAATGTGCGGGGACTTATACTGCCAACCTAATATGGTGGGACTTATACTGCACCTAATGTGGGGAACTATACTGCACCTAATGTGGCGGGACTTATACTGCACCTAATGTGGGGGAACTATACTGCACCTAATGTGGGGGAACTATACTAACTGTGTGCGTACATATATATATATATATATATATATATGCACGCGCGCAGCGTGAGTTTGTGCTTTAGGGTGCACACCCTAATGCAATAGGCTGCGCACGCCTATGGTAATATGTATGTATGTATGATGTGTAATATGTATGTATGGTGTGTATTATGTATGTATGATGTGTGTATTATGTATGTATGTATGGTGTGTGAAATATGTATGTAGGGTGTGTGTAATATGTATGTATGATGTGTATTATATGTATGGTGTGTGTAATATGTATGTATGGTGTGTGTAATATGTATGTATGGTGTGTATTATGTATGTATGATGTGTAGTATGTATGGTGTGTGTAATATGTATGTATGGTGTGTGTAATATGTATGTATGATGTGTGTAATATGTATGTATGGTGTGTATTATGTCTGTATGATGTGATGTATGTATGGTGTGTGTAGTATGTATGGTGTGTGTAATATGTATGTATGGTGTGTATTATGTATGTATGATGTGTAGTATGTATGGTGTGTGTAATATGTATGTATGTATGTATGGTGTGTGTAATATGTATGTATGATGTGTGTAATATGTATGTATGGTGTGTATTATGTATGTATGGTGTGTATTATGTATGTATGTATGGTGTGTGAAATATGTATGTAGGGTGTGTGTAATATGTATGTATGATGTGTATTATATGTATGTATGGTGTGTATTATGGATGTATTATGGATGTATGCTGTATTATGTGTGCATGTGTATATTATGTATGTATTATATATGTATGATGTTTGTATTTATGCATTATGTATGTATAATATATATATATATATATATATATATATATATATACACATAATGCATAAATACAAACATCATACATATATAATACATGCATACATAATATACGCATGCACACATAATACAGCATACATCCATAATACATACATAACTTTCTTTTTTCCTTTGTTCTGATACACAGGACACAGCCCACTCTCTGCAGTCCGTGCTCTTCTATCAGCAAAAATACTAAAAACTACTACAGCACCAACCCGGGAGCTGAAATAAATTTTTTTTTAATGTATATATTTTATATTATGAATGTATTATGTGCCCAATCCCCCGCACAGCACCCATAGCACCCCTCAAACACACACACACAGCACCCCCCACACTCACACACAGCACCCCCCCACACTCACACACAGCACCTCACACACACAGCACCTCACACACACAGCACCCCTACACACACACACACACAGCACCTCACACACACAGCACCCCTACACACACACACACACACACACACAGCACCTCACACACACACACAGCACCCCTACACACACACACACACACAGCACCTCACACACACAGCACCTCACACACACAGCACCCCTACACACACACACAGCACCCCTACACACACACACAGCACCTCACACACACACAGCACCCCTACACACACACACACACACACACACACACACAGCACCTCACACACACAGCACCCCTACACACACACACACAGCACCCCTACACACACACACACAGCACCTCACACACACACACAGCACCCCTACACACACACACACACACACAGCACCTCACACACACAGCACCTCACACACACAGCACCCCTACACACACACACAGCACCCCTACACACACACACACAGCACCTCACACACACACAGCACCCCTACACACACACACACACACACACACACACAGAACCTCACACACACAGCACCCCTACACACCCACACACACACACAGCACCTCACACACACACACAGCACCCCTACACACACACACACACACAGCACCTCACACACACACACAGCACCCCTACACACACACACACACACACACACAGCACCTCACACACACAGCACCCCTACACACACACACACACACAGCACCTCACACACACAGCACCCCTACACACCCACACACACACACAGCACCTCACACACACAGCACCCCTACACACCCACACACACACACAGCACCTCACACACACAGCACCCCTACACACACACACACACACACACACACAGCACCTCACACACACACACAGCACCCCTACACACACACACACACACAGCACCTCACACACACAGCACCCCTACACACACACACACACAGCACCTCACACACACAGCACCCCTACACACCCACACACACACACACACAGCACCTCACACACACACACAGCACCTCACACACACACACACACACACAGCACCTCACACACACACACACAGCACCCCTACACACACACACAGCACCTCACACACACAGCACCCCTACACACACACACACACACACAGCACCTCACACACACACACAGCACCCCTACACACACACACAGCACCTCACACACACAGCACCCCTACACACACACACACACACAGCACCTCACACACACACACACACACAGCACCCCTACACACACACAGCACCTCACACACACAGCACCCCTACACACACACACACAGCACCTCACACACACACACACAGCACCCCCAGTGCAACATAATGGGAGTTGTAGTTTTGGTCACCATATATTGTATCAGGGCATGCTGGGAATTGTAGTTGGTAACTGAAAATCCCAGCATTGCATTCCTTGAAGGAATGCAATGCTGGGAGGTGCAGTTACCAACTACAATTCCCAGCATGCCCTGATACAATCTATGATGACCAAAACTACAACTCCACACATCTTGCACTAGGAGTACAATTTAGATTATGGTGCAACATGCTGGGAGTCCTAGTTTTGGGTCAGCTGCAGACCCAAAACTACAACGTGCACGCTGCTCCAAGCTTGCTGGGTGCCGCATCACTTTTTCAACCAATCTGGTGCAAAAAAAAATTCTATTTGGAATATTCCCCCCTCTGTGCCCCCATCTTATAGTAAAAGCGTTCTTCTGTTTGCCAAGTAAACAAAAACATGAGTTTTACCATTCAACTTACAATTTTATTTTCAAATCCACATCAAATGCATCCCTATAAACACCAGCAATATACACACAAGTGGGAGGTCTAGTCAGGGCTGGTGCATGGATTTTTGACACTCTAGGCAAAACCTAATTTTGACAACCCTTTGTCTCCGCCCATTGAACCCCTTGGCAAATATAAGATCAGGGGTAGAATTAGTCCCGTAAGCCTCATGGTAAATTCTAGACTTGTCCTCCTCCCTACAATTATAACTATACTGCACCTAATGTGGGGAACTATACTGCACCTAATGTGGGGGAACTATACTGCACCTAATGTGGGGGAACTATACTGCACCTAATGTGGGAACTATAATGCACCTAATGTGGGGGAACTGTATTGCGCCTAATGTGGGGAACTGTATTGCGCCTAATGTGGGGAACTATATTGCACCTAATGTGGGGGAACTATATTGCACCTAATGTGGGGGAACTGTACTGCACCTAATATGGGGGAACTGTACTGCACCTAATGTGGGGGAACTGTACTGCACCTAATGTGGGGGAACTGTACTGCACCTAATGTGGGGGAACTATACTGCACCTAATGTGGGGGAACTATACTGTACCTAATGTGGGGAACTATATTGCACCTAATGTGGGGGAACTGTATTGCACCTAATGTGGGGGAACTGTATTGCACCTAATGTGGGGGAACTGTATTGCACCTAATGTGGGGGAACTGTACTGCAACTAATGTGGGGGAACTGTACTGCACCTAATGTGGAGGAACTGTGCTACTAACCTAATATGGGGGAACTATACTACTAACCTAATGTGGGGGAACTATACTACCACCTAATGTGGGGAAACTATACTGCCAACCTAATGTGGGGGAACTGTACTACTAACCTAATGTGGGGGAACTATACTGCCAACCTAATGTGGGGGAAATATATTTCCATCCTAATGTGGGAGATTTATACTGCCAACCTAATGTGGGGGAACTATGCTGCCAACCTAATGTGGGGGAACTATACAAAAATATAAAATTGTACTATTCTGATCCCTATAGCACTTTTATTTTTCTGTATATGGGGATGTATGAGGGTCATTTTTAGCGCTGTGATTTGTAGTTTTTATCGGTACCATTTTTTTTTTTTTTTTTTTTGCTTTTTAGATATTTTTTATGGTATTTGAAGTGACCAAAAATGTGCTAATCTGATTAGTGCACTATTACAACTTTTGGGACCCCACTTCTGATTTTGCCCAGGGCCATGCTAAGCCTAAAACCGGCCTTGGATCCAATCCTCCTATACTATGCATGCAGGACTGTGTGTGTGTGTATATGTATATATATATATATATATATATATATATATATATATATATATATATACACACATAAACACACGCGTGCGCGGAGTGAGTTTGTGCTTTAGGGTGCACACCCTAATGCAGTAGGCTGCGCATGCCTATGGGTGCGACCCAGCACGATCACTTCAACACGACAATTTAAAGGCTTAATTTGTAGCTAAAATAGTAGCCTCAGCTTAAAATGTCTGCTCGTAAAGGGTTGTATTCTACTGGAAAGAGCTCACACTCCTAAACTGCATGTAAACTTATGTATTATTTATTTGCTAAAAAATACATAAACTTTTGTTACACAATTCCAAATTCGCACACCGGTTGCACAACCAAACTTGTAGTGTTGTCTATGGCTTAGTAAATGGTTGAAAACCTTAAATGGGCACTAATTTTAGCTATTGCACTCCTAATGGTAAATAAACAATCTTTCTCATGTACTTTGTTTAAAAAAATATATAAAGTTTTCAATGTTTTATTTGTGTTTAAAAAAGCTGCCACTAGGTGTCTCCCTACTTGTCCAGAGCACATTCCCCCCCCCCCCCCATCTCATGCACAGACTTTGGACTCCTGCTGGCCTGGCAGAAGTCCAAACACAGGAAGTGCAGCCTGGAGTGCTGAGGGGGGTGTATCCATCCTCATCCAATCATAGGTCCACTCACACTTAAAGGGGTACTCCGGTGCTTACACATCTATTACATCTATTACATACCTATCACACCCCCTCCCATAGGCTTGCATTGGGGGGCGGAGCATGACGTCACACGGGGGCGGGGGCGTGACGTCGCACGCCGCCGACTCTGCGGTCGAGCGTAATCAGACCCGAAGCGAACACGCTTCGGGGACTGATTACAAACGGGCTGCCGCGTGCATGATCGCGAGTGTCCCCAGCTACGGGACTCCCGCAATCAGGCATCTTATCCCCTATCCAAAGGAGATGTGTAAGCACCGGAGTACCCCTTTAACTGCCGTATGCTGTTGGTTGCAGAGTAAGGTTCTATTCACACAGCATCACCTATCAGATCCCTCCTGGCAGCTTCTTGAACCCCTCCCCCTCAAGCTCTATTTGTATGCTGCTACTATCTCTATGTGATCAAGATATATAGTAGTTATTAATTTCCCTGTGCACATTTTGCGTTATTATAATTTTTTATTGCAATTATTTTTCCCAAATGGCTGCAAAAATTGCATTATTTTACTGCAACAACACAAATTGCAGTCAAAACGCACTTTATTTTCATCAAAATTTTTGAAAATCCCACGGCCATAAACAAATAAACAAAGAAAATTCCCAGGGTGCTTCTATAAGTGTTACTCTGTTATTGTGCCATAATGTGGCTGTATTAAAATATGTTTCAAATGAAATGAACCATGTTTTGACCCTAAGGCTGTGTGCAGTATTTTGGTCTGTGTCTTACATAGTATTTTGCCATGTGTTCTGCACTGGAATCCGGCACAGAGATTCCACTGCAGCAGAGTCCTGTCAAATTCAACGAGATTCTGCTGCGATGTGCACATGGCAGAATATCCATGCCAGATGTTCCCAGCACTGAAATTCAGTTTTTCGTGTCCACACAAGGAATGAACATGTTAATTCTTTGTGCAAAGTCCGTGCAGCCGGACACTTTCGCAATCAGATATCTTATCAACCTGTCCTTTAGGATGAAAAATAGCTGTGCCCCATAAAGAGAACTTTTATGGACTCAATAACAACTATGAGCAGTGAGAGCACTAAAATCACCTTAAAATCATATTGAAGGGTAAAAATTACAATTTTTTTTTTTAATTCTCTCAAAAGTACAGGTAGACTTTTCGGTGTGTGCACACAGAATGAACACGTTCGTCGTCTCATAGAAGGTCTGCACAGAATGCATAGCCGTCTATAAGACGATGCACTCCTCTGCGGTCCTATCACTGGCATAATATGCTGGTGCCCCGCAGTGTCCAGAATGTCTGCACGGAGATTCACCATTTGGACAATTTGTTTTGTGAACATAGCCTAAGTGTGAGTTCAAATAGCATTCATGCAGTACATCCAGCTAGGAAAGGGACATCCCACCAAGAAAGGAATGTCAACATACAAAATAGTGCAACATTTTCTATTGTATCTCAGTCTGAGTCAAATCTTTATAAAAACTAAATAAATAAATAAGAATTCCTTTTTAATGGCAATCCCACATATTCTCTATGATCAAATTATACAAAAAGATTGCCCCTTTCCAATCTGTACCTTATCAGGCTTTATCTACCAGCTCACCAACTTTGTGTTATCCCCTCCAGTCAGCACGAGCTCTTGTTAAACACAGGTAAACACTCTGTACTTGTAACAGAAGTCCAGTGGTTGGAATGAAGGTAAAAAAAAATCCTTCTTTATTGAGGAAAAGGCGTATCAAGTCCACAATCTGTTTCCATTTCTCTTTTACCACCACGTTTCAAGCATATGGATGTTCTTACACATGTTTAAAAGCAACATATATCCAATATATATCCAATCACCAGTAGTGTTTACTGACACATGAGATGCATACTACAGCACAAACTATCTGAGTCTTTACTCTAATATTAACCCTGTATATGTCATACATTCTTATGCATGCAGAAAAAACACATCATGAACGGCCAATGTGTATGAAGCTTAACCCCTTAAGGACCGGGGTTTTTTCCGTTTTTGCATTTTCGTTTTTTGCTCCTTTCCTTTAAAAAATCATAACTCTTTCAATTTTGCACCTAAAAATCCATATGATGGCTTATTATTTGCGCCACCAATTCTACTTTGTAATGACGTCAGTCATTTTGCCCCAAAATCGACGGTGAAACGGAAAAAAAAATCATTGTGCGACAAAATTGGAAAAAAAAGCCATTTTGTAAATTTTGGGGGCTTCTGTTTCTACGTAGTACATTTTTCGGTAAAAATTACACCTTATCTTTATTCTGTAGGTCCATACGATTAAAATGATACACTACTTATATAGGTTTGATTTTGTCGGACTTCTGGAAAAAATCATAACTACATGCAGGAAAATTAATACATTTAAAATTGTCATCTTCTGACCCCTATAACTTTTTTATTTTTCCGTGTATGGGGCGGTATGTGGGCTCATTTTTTGCGTTGTGATCATAAGTTTTTATCGGTACCATTTTTGCATTGATAGGACTTATTGATCGCTTTTTATTCATTTTTAAATGATATAAAAAGTGACCAAAAATGCACTATTTTGGACTTTGGAATTTTTTTGCGCGCACGCCATTGACCGAGCGGTTTAATAAATGATATATTTTTATAATTCGGACATTTCCGCACGCGGTGATACCATATATGTTTATTTTTATTTTTATTTACACTGTGTTTTCTATGGGAAAAGGGGGGTGATTCAAACTTTTAATAGGGGAGGAGTTAAATGATTTTTATTCACTTTTTTTTTCACTTTTTTTTTGCAGTGTTATAGGTCCCATAGGGACCTATAACACTGCACATACTGATCTTTTACATTGATCACTGGTTTCTCATAGGAAACCAGTGATCGACGATTCTGCCGCATGATTGCTCATGCCTGGATCTCAGGCACTGAGCAGTCATTCGGCGTTCGGACAGCGAGGAGGCAGGTAGGGGCCCTCCCGCTGTCCTGTAAGCTGTTCGGGATGCCGCGATTTCGCCGCGGCTATCCCGAACAGCCCACTGAGTTAACCGGCAACTTTTGCTTTCGCTTTTAGCTCAGCTCTGAGCGCGCGGCTAAAGGGTTAATAGCGTGCGGCGCCGCGCGCTATTAGAGGTGGGTCCCGGCTTCACTATGACGCCAGGCCCACCGTGATATGATGCGGGGTTACCGTTTAACCCCGCGTTATTTCAGGAGAGCAGGACCAAGGACGTACCGGTACGTCCTTGGTCCTTAACCTCTTAAGGACGGAGCCCATTTTCACCTCTAGGACGAAGCCCTTTTTTGCAAATCTGACCAATGTCACTTTAAACATTAATAACTCTGGAATGCTTTTAGTTATCATTCTGATTCTGAGAATGTTTTTTCGTGACATATTCTCCTTTAACATAGTGGTAAATTTTTGTGGTAAATTGCATCCTTTCTTGGTGAAAAATCAAAAAATTTGATGAAAAAATTAAAAATTTTGCATTTTTCTAACTTTGAAGCTCTCTGCTTGTAAGGAAAATGGATATTCCAAATAACTTTTTTTTGGGTTCACATATACAATATGTCTACTTTATGTCTACATCATAAAATTGACAAGTTTTTACTTTTGGAAGACACCAGAGGGCTTCAAAGTTCAGCAGCAATTTTCAAATTTTTCACAAAATTTTCAAACTCACAATTTTTCAGGGACCAGTTCAGGTTTGAAGTGGATTTGAAGGGTCTTCATATTAGAAATACCCCATAAATTACCCCATTATAAAAACTGCACCCCCAAAAGTATTCAAAATGACATTCAGTAAATGTTTTAACCCTTTAGGTGTTTCACAGGAAAAGAAGCAAAGTGAAGGAGAAAATTCAAAATCTTCATTTTTTACACTCGCATGTTCTTGTAGGCCCAATTTTTGAATTTTTATAAGGGGTAAAAGGAGAAAATGTATACTTATTTTTGTAGCCCAATTTCTCTCGAGTAAGGACATACCTCATATGTCTATGTAAAGTGTTCGGCGGGCGCAGTAGAGGGCTCAGAAGCGAAGGAGCGACAAGGGGATTTTAGAGAGTACGTTTTTCTGAAATGGTTTTTGGGGGGCATGTCGCATTTAGGAAGCCCCTATGGTGCCAGAACAGCAAAAAAAAACACATGGCATACCATTTTGGAAACTAGACCCCTTGTGGAACATAACAAGGAATAAAGTGAGCCTTAATACCCCACAGGTGTTTCACGACTTTTGCATATGTAAAAAATAATTTATTTTTTCACTAAAATGTTGGTTTTCCCCCAAATTTCACATTTTTTAAAGGGTTAATAGCAGAAAAGACCCCCCAAAATTTGTAACCCCATCTCTTCTGAGTACGGAGGTACCCCATAAGTGGACCTGAAGTGCACTGCGGGCGAACTACAATGCTCAGAAGAGAAGGCGTCATATTTGGCTTTTTGGGAGCAAATTTTGCTCGGGGGGCATGTCGCATTTAGGAAGCCCCTATGGTGCCAGAACAGCAAAATAACCCCCACATGGCATACCATTTTGGAAACTAGACCCCTTGAGGAACATAACAAGGGGTACAGTGAGCATTTACCCCTCACTGGTGTCTGACAGATTTTTTTTTGGAACAGTGGCCTGTGCAAAAATTTTCATTTTCACGGACCATTGTTCAAAAGATCCGTCAGACACCTGTGGGGTGTAAATTCTCACTGCACCCCTTATTACATTCCGTGAGGGGTGTAGTTTCCAAAATGGGGTCACATGTGGGTGTGTTTTTTTTTTGCGTTTGTCAGGACCGCTGTAACAATCAGCCACCCCTGTGCAAATCACCTCAAATGTACATGGCGCACTCTCCCTTCTGGGCCTTGTTGTGCGCCCCCAGAGCACTTTGCGGCCACATATGGGGTATCTCCGTACTCGGGAGAAATTGCGTTACAAATTTTGGGTGGCGTTTTTCCCTTTTACCTCTTGTGAAAATGAAAAGTATAGGGCAACACCAGCATGTTAGTGTAAAAAATTTTTTTTTACACTAACATTGTGGTGTAGACCCCAACTGTTCCTTTTCATAAGGGGTAAAAGGAGAAAAAGCCCCCCCAAAATTTGTTAGGCAATTTCTCCCGAGTACGGCGATACCCCATATGTGACCCTATTCTGTTGCCTTGAAGTACGACAGGGCTCCAAAGTGAGAGCGCCATTCGCATTTGAGGCCTGAATTAGGGACTTGCATAGGGGTGGACATAGGGGTATTCTATGCCAGTGATTCCCAAACAGGGTGCCTCCAGCTGTTGCTAAACTTCCAGCATGCTTGGACAGTTAATTGCTGTCCAGAAATGCTGGGAGTTTTTGTTTTGCAACAGCTGGAGGCTCCATCTCATCTTAGAAACACTGCTGTACAATACGTTTTTCATTTTTATTGGGGAAGGGGGGTGGTGGGGGGGCAGTGTACGTGTGTATATGTAGTGTTTTACTCTCTATTTTATGATAGTGCAGTGTAGTGTTTTTAGGTTACATTCACACTGACGGCGGATTACACTGAGTCTCCCGCTAGGAGTTTGAGCTGCGGCGAAAAATTTCCCACAGCTCAAATTTGTAGCGGGGAACTCACTGTAATCTGCCGCCAGTGTGAATGTAGCCTGTACATTCACACGGGAGGGGGGTCAAAACTACAACTCCCAGCATGCACTGACAGACCATGCATGCTGGGAGTTGTAGTTTTGCAACAGGTGGAGGCACACTGGCTGGAAAACCTTGAGTTAGGTTCTATGACCTAACTCAGTATTTTCCAACCAGTGTGCCTCCAGCTGTTGCAAAACTACAACTCCCAGCATGTACTGATTGCGGAAGGGCATGCTGGGAGATGTAGTTATGCAATGGCTGGAAGCACGCAAGTAAAACTCCCAGCATGTCAAGACAGCTTTATGCTGTTCCTGAATGCTGGGAGTTGTAGTTTTGCAAGATTTAGAGGGGTTCAAGTTGTAAATCACTGTCCAGTGGTATCAAAACTGTGGCCCTCCAGATGTTGCAAAACTACAACTCGCAGCATGCCCAGACAGCAAACTGCTGTCTGGGCATGCTGAGAGTTGTAGTTTTGCAACATCTGGAGGGCTACAGTTTGAGACCACTTAGTGATCTACAACCTGAACCCCTCTAAATATTGCAAAACTACAAGTCCCAGCATGCCCACACAGCAAACAGCTGTCTGGGCATGCTGGCAGTTGTAGTTTTGCAACATCTGGAGGGCCACGGTTTAGAGACCACTGTAAACTGTGGCCCTCCGGATGTTGCTAGGCAATAACTCACCTAGCAGGACCCGGAAGTATTGCTGCCGCCGCCGCACGTGTGGGAGGATCGCGAACGGCACCCCTGCCACCAAACTCCTATCCCTTTAGGGGGATCGAGGGTGTCTCGGACACCCCCGATCCCTCTTATTTTCCGGGTCACCGGGTCACCAGTGACCCGTATGACCCGGAATCGCGCAGATCGCAGGTCTGAATTGACCTGCGGTTTGCGCGCATCGCGGTCATGGGGGGGTCTCAGCAGGCATCCCGGCCCGATCACCGCTACCGGTGACGCGGCGCTCCCGGAACCTGACATGTACGTCGCCGCGCGCCAAGTGACACTTCGCGGCGCCGTACATGTACGTCGCTCGTCGTGAAGGGGTTAAAGGGGTATTCCAGGCCAAAACTTTTTTTTATATATATCAACTGGCTCCGGAAAGTTAAACAGATTTATAAATTACTTCTATTAAATAATCTTAATTCTTCCAATAGTTATTAGCTTCTGAAGTTGAGTTGTTGTTTTCTGTCTACCTGCTCTCTCATGACACCCGGGAGCTGTGCAGTTCCTATGGGGATATTCTCCCATCATGCACAGCTCCTGGGACATGACATCATCATTGAGCAGTTAGACAGAAAACTTCAGAAGCTAATAACTATTGGAAGGATTAAGATTTTTTAATAGAAGTAATTTACAAATCTGTTTAACTTTCTGGAGCCAGTTGATATATATATATAAAAAAGGTTTTGCCTGGAATACCCCTTTAAAGAAAATCTATATATTTAAAAGTCAGGGAGATTTATCAAAACCTGTCCAGAGGAAAAGTCACTGAATTGCCCATAGCAACCAATCAGATCACTTCTTTCATTTTGCACAGGTCTTGTTAAAAAGAAATGAATCGTTCTGATTGGTTGCCATGGGCAACTGCACAATTTTTCCTCTGAACAGGTTTTGATAAATGTCATAGGTATTTCCTTGCTCCCCCCCCCAGAAAAAAAATGCCACCCCACACCATTACTGACCCACTGCAAAACCGGTCATGTTGCAGGCAGCAGAACGTTCTCCACGGCGTCTCCAAACTCTGTCACATGTGCTCCGTGTGAACCTGCTTTCATCTGTGAAGAGCACAGGGTGCCAGTGGTGAATTTGCCAAACTTGGTTGTCTCTGGCCAATTCCAAACGTCCTGCACGGTGTTGGGTGTTGGGCTGTAAGCTCAACCCTCACCTGTGGACGTTGGACCCTCATACCATCCTCATGGAGTCTGTTTCTGACCGTTTGAGTGGACATATGCACATTTGTGGCCTGCTGGAGGTCATTTTGCAGGGCTCTAGCAGTGCTCCTCCTTCTCCTCCTCACACAAAGGCGGAGGTAGTGGTCCTGCTGCTGGGTTGTTGACCTTCTACGGCCTCCTCCATGTCTTCTGATGTACTGGCCTGTCTCCTGGTAGCGCCTCCATGCTCTGGACACTATGCTGACAGACACAGCAAACCATCTTGCCGCAGCTCACATTGATGTGCCATCCTGGATGAGCTGCACTACTTGAGCCCCGTGGGTTGTAGACTCAGTCTCATGCTACCACTAGAGTGATAGCACTGCCAGCATTAAAAAGTGACCAAAACATCAGCCAGAAGGCATAGGAAATGCGAAGTGTTCTGTGGTCACCACCTGCAAAACCACTCCTTAATTGGAGGAGTCTTGCTAATTGCCTATAATTTTCACCTGATGTCTGTTCCATTTGCACAACAGCATGTGAAATAGATTGTCAATCAGTGTTTCTTCCTGAGCTGACAGTGTGATTTCACCAAAGTGTGATTGACTTAAAGTTACATTGTGTTGTTTAACCCCTTAACGACCAAGGACGTATATTTACGTCCTTGGCTGGCTCCAGTGATATAACCCTGCGTCATATCGGGTCGGTCCCAGGAAATATATTTGATGCCGGGACCCGGGGCTAATAGCGCGCGGCAGCGATTGCGGTGCCGCGCGCTATTAACCCTTTAGACGCGGCATTCAAAGTTGAACGCCGCATCTAAAATGAAAGTGAAAGCTGCCCGGCTGCTCAGCGGGGCTGATCGGGACTACCGCAGTGAAAATGCGGTGTCCCGATCAGCTGGGACACTAGCGGAGGTCCTCTTACCTGCCTCCGGCGTGTCCCCTCGGTGATTGATTGCTCCAAGCCTGAGATTCAGGCTTGAGCAATCGACCGCCGATAATGCTGATCATTGCAAAGCTATGGCTTTGCAGTGAACAGTGCTGGCAATCAGTGTGTGCAGTGTTATAGGTCCCTAAGCTATAACACTGCAAAAAAAAGTGTAAAAAAAAAGTTAATAAATGTGATTTAACCCTTTCCTTTATAAAAGTTCAAATCACCCCCCTTTTCCCATAAAAAAAAACATGTAAATAAAAATAAATATAAACATATGTGGTATCGCCGCGTGCGTAAATGTCCAAACTATAAAAATATATCATTAATTAAACCGCACGGTCAATGGCGTACGCGCAAAAAAATTCAAAAGTCCAAAATAACGTATTTTTGGTCGCTTTTTATATCATGAAAAAATTAATAAAAAGCGATCAAAAAGTCCGATCAATACAAAAATGATACCGCTAAAAACTTCAGAACACAGTGCAAAAAATTAGCCCTCACACCGCCCCATATACAGAAAAATAAAAAAGTTACAGGGGTCAGAAGATGACAATTTTAAACGTACACATTTTTCTGCATGTAGTTATGATTTTTTACAGCAAAATCAAACCTATATAAGTAGGGTATCCTTTTAATCGTATGGACCTACAGAAGATGAAGTGTCATTTTTACTGAAAAATGTACTGCGTAGAAACGGAAGCCCCCAAAAGTTACAAAATGGCGTTTTTTTTCTTCACTTTCGTCGCACAATGATTTTTTTCCCCGTTTCGCCGTAGGTTTTTGGGTAAAATGACTGATGTCACTGCAAAGTAGAATTTTAGGTGCAAAATTGAAAGGGTTATGATTTTTAAAAGGTGAGGAGGAAAAAACGAAAGTGCAAAAACTGAAAAACCTGTGGTCCTTAAGGGGTTAAGAGTTCCCTTTATTTTTTTGAGCAGTGTATATGACTGCAAAAAGAGAGGTTACGGAGACCTCTTAAAACAAAATGAGCATTAATGAACATTTATGTAGTGTATATTTGAAGAACGGTACATAGTATCAACAAAAGCGGAGTTGATGATGATAATAATAATAACCATCATCATAATATGTAAAATATATTCTACAATAAATCTGATAGACTTTTCTATCATACAATATTTGACTGTGATCACCCCCTATGGTGTATTATTTTTTTTTTTTTTTTTACTCTTTCAATGCCAAACACTTAAAAGTGATTAATTTTGGAATCATAAAAGTCTAGTAAATACTTTGCAGCACCAGGGACATTAGTGTTTTGGGGATGCAAGCTATCAGGTCAGTTGGGGAAGTATGGATCTATCAGTAGCTGACACATACTGTCAGGGACCAGTTTTGGAGGTCACTGTGATGCCGATCATTTAAAAGGGTACCCCGCCCCTAGACATCTTGTCCTCTATTGCAGGGGGAAGTCCCTGCAGCCGGACCCCCCCCAGATCAGACATCTTATCCCCTATCCTTTTGATAGGGGATAAGATGTTTAGGGGCGGATAACCAGGTAGTTGCTTCAAGAGAATGTGATCATGGCATCTAGATGGTTATTTGGCAAGAGCCACACCTGTCAGGTCTACTAGGCTGCCATGTCAGATCTTCTATGACAGCCTGCCACAAGCAGTAAAGCACCAAATAAACAATATACTGCAATATAATAGTATTGTAAAGTAAACAAGGAAAAGCCTCTGTGTGCATTTATTTTTGTTTGATTTTTCTTCTCCTTATTTCTCTGAAACATAGGCTGTCCTCTCTCTCCTTCAAATAGCAAGAATGAAAAATAGCTGTGCAACATAAAGAGAGCTTTCAGGGGCTCCGTAACAGCTGAGAGCATTCAGAGCACTAAATCATCTTAAAATCATATTGAAGGGTAAAAAATACAAAACTATGCAAGTACAGGAAAACTTTAAAGGGGTGCTCTGGTGGAAAAAAAAATTCATATCAACTGGCTCCAGAAAGTTATACAGATTTGTAGTTTACTTCTATTATAAAATCTTATTCCTTCAAGTACTTATCAGTTGCTGTATGCTGCAGAAGAAGTTGTATATTTCTTTTCTGCCTGTCTGACCACACTGCTCTCTTTTGACACCTCTGTCCATGTCAGGAACTGTGCAGAGTAGGAGCAAATTCCCATAGCAAACCTCTTCTGCTCCAGACTGTTCCTAAAATGGACAATGGTGTCAGGAGAGAGCAGTGTGGTCAGACTGAAGAGAACTTCCTCTGTAGTATACAGCAGCTGATAAGTACTTTATATATATTATATATATTATATT
Organism: Hyla sarda; assembly: GCF_029499605.1. NCBI lineage: Eukaryota > Metazoa > Chordata > Amphibia > Anura > Hylidae > Hyla > Hyla sarda. The sequence continues at coordinate 83,333,133 of NC_079196.1, read as the reverse complement.
TATATATATTATATATTTTAATAGAAGTAATTTACAAATCTTTTTAACTTGGCATCAGTTGATTTGAAAATAATTGTTTTCCACTGGCGTACCCCTTTAAACTTATTGAACTTTATGGTATGTAGCCATGTGCTGCAAGGGGCCTCTTTGAGCTATACTAAAACTATTTTTGTCTAGTGAAACACTGTACAATAGGAATGTTGCTATAGCTTGGAAGACTAAATATCGTAGTTTAAAATTAGCTGGTTTATAGGATGCAGCTGATTTTGCTTTTAAGTTATGTTCTAGCAATACATGCCAAGGTAACTGGAGAACTATAGATGAATGCCTAAATATGTGCTGTAGTATAGCTGTATATAAGCATAGATAAGGAGACACACATGTATCCTTATTTCTTTGGTAATAATACTACAAATGTTTTTTTCTTTTAAATGTTAGTCGCTCGAGGGGTGCATGCGTGCAGCTCACTGTGAGGATGTGTCCTATGTGAGCTCCGTGCCACCTACCGAGATTGGGCCTCCATAAGCACTGTGAACGCAGCTCCTCAGCTGTGATATCTTCACTACACCTACCTAGGATGGCCAAGCAAGCACAGTCTTCTTCTGGCGCCTCTCTGGCATAGTTATCGAAAACTATTCCGGACATGTTCCGATCGGCGCCAAAAGCAAAGATGGCACCGACTCTCTCATGCGCCTGAACAGGGCTCCCAGGAAGAGGAGAACATTGCTGACTCCTCTCCACTGTTTCTCACCCAAATGGACCCTCTTAACCCTGCAGTCCTGTTCCGCAACATACAATCCATGTTTAAAGCAGAACTGGCCTCAGCGGTTACAGAATTTAAGGTGGGCGAATTGGGTTGTAGAGTGTCAGAATTAGAAATCAGAGCGGATGAGCTAGCGGACGCCATAGAAGCCGACCGACATGTTACTTCGGAGCACACTGACAGACTGGATCTATTGGAATTTAAGATGGAGGACCTTGAGAACAGGTCCCGGAGGGCTAATGTCCGCATACGCGGCTTACCTGAGTCGGTGACTGAATTCCCGGGGACAGTGACCACCATCTTCTTCCGCAATCAGACCCATCCCTCCTCCGTATGGACAGAATCCACATGGCCCTGACTAGGCCCAAGAACGCTGACATTCCCAGAGATGTGGTTCAACATCTCCACCACCCGGAGCCAAGAGACCATATTTTGCTAGCGGACAGAAATCTTTCCCCTTTCCCAGGTATGCCACCCTCGTTCCACCTGTATGCAGACCTGGCCCCTTCCACTCTTGAATGTCGCCGCAATATGAGACGAGTCACCTTGGCTCTTCAGAAGGCACAAATATGCCACCGATTGGGGTTTCCTTTTAGCCTGCAATTCCAAGTCAATTCATCGACCTACACTGTGCGAACACTCGCGGAAGCCCTGGACACCCTGTGCAGGAAACATATTCCCTATGAATCGGGATGAGTGAATCGAATCTGACGAATCCGAATTCGTTACGAATTTCAGGAAAAATTTTATTCGCAACGAATGTGAATATCGCTGTGATTCTGTTAAATTCCATTTAGTGTGGTCCAGGCTCCAGGGCATCCAAAATGTGAGAACATGGGGAAAGGAATCCTGGGAAGGCGGGAACAAGGGTAGGCAGGATGGCCCTGAATCGCATGCAGATGCAGCCTATCAGCAGCCAGCCACCCCTGTGATGTCACAGCCCTTTATAATTGGTAGCCATCTTGCAGCCAGTCACTTCAGCCTTTTATTGCTGAGAGATATAGACGGACAGACAACACTGTGTGTTGCTCAGAAAAGCATTTTTCCAGCAGCGATTCACCTCCCAGACACATCATTGTCTGTTGCACAGAGAGAGGCACAGAATGCAGTGTGTGTTGCACAGAAAAGCATTTTTACAGCGATTCACCTTCCAGTCACTACAGCATTCTATTACAGAGAGGGACAGAGCAGTGTGTTGCACAGAACAGCAGCGATTCACCTCAAGCCCAAATCCTGCCTAGGAGCACTGATAGGGAAAGGAGTGAGGTTGAGAGAGAATTTTGGGTGTAGTACACAGCGACTGTGTCCTACAGCACTGGTGTTGTACATAAAATATTGTTTTAAGCATACTGGAGTACATTGTCCTCCCCTCATAAGTACATATGTACATCTAAGTGGTGTACTATTTTGTTCCTGTTAAAGTCTTAAGGGCCAAGATACTGTGAAAGGCCAGGCAAAACTACACACCGGCTGGTGTTGTACACAAATACTATTTTAAGCGTACTAGAGCGTATTGTCCTCCCCTCATAAGTGCATACCGCATACAGACATCTAAGTAGTGTACTATTTTGTTCCTGTTAAAGTCTTAAGGGCCTAGAAACTGTGAAAGGCCAGGCAAAAGTATACACCAGCTGGTGTTGTACACAAATACTGTTTTAAGCGTAGTGGAGCGTATAGTACTCCCCTCATATACGCACTAAGTATGTAAGGCAGAGAAGTGCCAGGACATGCAGGAGTGGCAGAGGCCTAAATTCATCACGCAGAGGTTGCAGAAGACTAGGGGTGAGCGGCAGCAGGAATCGCAGCGAGAGGCCTGAGCTCCGGATACCAGCTAGCGGTCGTGTCTCGACCAGCAACCCATCTGCCGTCATCGATTGGTTAGCACAGTCATCCACTTCATCACAAGTGACATCTGACACCCCCAGTTGAGGAACCTGAGGAGTATATCAGTGACGTGCAGACACAACTCGACGATGATGAAGCCGATCACACTTGGGGGCTAAGTGCAGAAGGGGCTTCATCATCAGGAGAAGAGAGTTGCAGGCTGCCAGTGAGGCAGCAGCTGAGCCAGAAAGGTGGTAGCATGGTGGCAGAAGTTGAAAGTATGAAGCCAAACATACCTAAAACGCACAAGGGGGTGTTGCCACCCCCAATGCGCCCCATTGTTTCCAGCCGAGGGTCCTTGCTAGAGAGATAATCTCTCTGGCTGGACCAAATGCTTCAGCCACTTGTCCGCCGTGTGCCAGGGTATCTGCAGGACTCCAGGGATGTGTTGCATAATTTGAGTGGTTTGCGGTGGCAATCTGGGTGGTGTTGGCTCACCTGTGATGTTGTATCGCTATATACCTGCATACCCTGGCCGGTAGCCATGAGAGCCTTAGAACACCACCTAGATTGTCACAGCAACTATACAAGTGATTTATGTGAATTCATCAAACAGGTCACATGGTTTTTAATGTCACACAATTTTTTCAGTTTTACATTCAGCGTAGTGCGGTGTCAATGGGGGCGAGACACTCCCCCTCGTTGGCAAACCTCACAATGTCCTATTGGGAAGAAATCACCATCTTCTCTAGTCATAATCCCTTCATCACCCATGTACAGTGGTATGGAAGATTCATAGATTACCTTCTCCTTATTTGGAGAGGAGATATGTCTTCCATACCACTGTACATGGAATACCTGAATGACAATCAGTTCAATCTAAGGTTCACACAGCATGTTGATTTAGTTACAGTTAATTTTTGGGATTTACAACTCACAGGCACACCAGGACAGACAATACAAAGTTCCACATATCGCAAACCCACATCAGGAAATACCATTTTACGGGCCAATAGCAATCATCCCATACAAACCATAAGAGCCATTCCAGTTGGAGAACTAACTAGGTTCAAACGCAATTGTACATCACACTCTACATTTCTGGAAGAGGCAAAACAATTAGAGGATAGGCTTTTAAAATGCGGCTACAGCCACAAACAATTCAACAGAGCCATAAACATTGTTCAAAACAAAAGCCGAGAAAATTTGGTGACAAATCAAAAGAAAACGAGTAACAAAAAACATAACAGAACACAAAAAACAGTACTTGCAATCACATATAACTCACATTTCAAAAGTATCCGGGGTTTAATTTATAAACATTTGTACCTCTTAAAGGAGGATGAAATGTTGGCAGGTCTCATGGCACATGGAGTGGTGGTGGTGCCAACAAATGCTTGTACTCTCAAAGACAGTTTATCCCCCACCCTAGTTGTTTCAGAAACTAAAGGTGTGAACACGTGGCTAAGAAACAAAGTTTATTTAAGTGTGGAGCCAATCGGTGTAAATTATGTGATGTTGCAAAGGTGTGTAAAGATTTTGCTGATAGTACAGAAAACCGTAGATATGACATTAAGCAGTACATCAATTGTAATGCGACAAATGTTGTATATGCAATTGAATGCACTGCTTGAAGATATGTGGGATGCACTTTCCGTCCATTAAAGGTTAGAATTTGGGAGCATCTATATGACGCTGTCAAAGTGGAAAGTAATAGAAACAAATCGGGTGCATTCGTACATTTTGGACAGGCCCACAATGGAAGCATAAAGAATTTTGTAGCATATGGCATTGAAAAGGTTAAGAAGCCAACAAGAGGTGGCGACATACAAAGAAAATTGTTCAACCGTGAAGCCTTGTGGCAGTTCACTTTGCGCACCAGAATTCTGCACGGTTTGAACATACGGAAAGAACTAATGTTACATTATTGAGAATAATCTCCGTTTGACGTATTTCAAGTTGCCATTTTGTGTTCCAGTAGCTAATATGTCTGCAACACGGTTTATATCATACATTTTTCTAAATTAACATCTAATGTGGAAGTTTTCAAGAGTGTAATAAGAAAAACTTCAATAAAGGATCTACGTTTTAAAGGGACTGCTGGACTACCTTTTCTTCATTTGCTTTGAAGCCAAACATGCCCGGGGTAGACCACCTGCTTCACGGCAGCCTACCTCCCGGTAGGTAGCGAAACGGGTTCCTGGAGTGGGCGTCAGTAGCAGTCAATCAGTGTGGACTGTTGGTTGGAAATGTGGCAGTTTTTCATCAAGCATCTGGAGGAGGTTAACATGGCCATATGCAAGATGTGTCGGCAGAAGGTGAAGCGTGGCCAAGGTCCCAATGTTGGCACCACGGCCCTGCATCAACAAATGCAGCGTCACCATAAAGCGGCCTGGGAGAACTGTGGTTCCGATGTGGTGGTCCAGCCTGCTGCATCACCCAGTGGCACACGGCTCCCTTTTCCAGCCAGCCAAGGCTCCACCACCTCAGCTGAAGGGAGCTGTGTGTCATACCCTCCTTCTGTCGCTTCAGATGCTCCTGCTCCTCCTACTTCGAGTCAGTCATTCTGACAGCAATCCATGGGTGAAGTCATGTCTAAGAGACAACAGTATGCGCCCACTCCTCCAACGGTGCAGAAGCTGAATGTGCTCCTGTCCAAGTTGCTGGTGCTGCAGTCTCTCCCTTTTCAAGTGGTGGACTCTGCACTTTTCAGAGAATTGATGATTTGTAGTGTTGCTCGAGAATATTCGCAATGCAAATTTTATTCGTGAATATTCGCGAATATAGCACTATATATTCGTAATAACAAATATATATTTATTTTTATTTTTTATTTTTCACAGTACACCTCACAGTGAACATCACAGTGATCACCCCTCTCTGCTTCCAGCTTGTGTGGTATAAAGAAGGCTCTAATACTACTGTGAGAGACCGCCGGGCGAATTTTCGCATATGCGAATTTTTGCTTGTGTTAATTTTTATATATGCTAATTTCTGCATATGCAAATTTTCACTTATGCTAATTTTTGTATATGCTAATTTTCGCATACGCAAATTTTCGCAGATGCGGAAATACAACGCGATTATTACGAATATGCGAATTTAGCGAATATATTACGAATATTCGTCCATATATTCGCGAAATATTGCGAATTTGAATATGGCCTATGCCGCTCAACACTAATGATTTGTGCCGAGCCGAGGTGGAGAGTCCCAAGCCGTCATTTCTTTGTGAATAAGGCAGTACTAGCCCTGCACAATTTTGTGGAACAGAAAGTGGGCCAGTCCTTAAGCCTGTCAGTGTACCAAAGTGCACTGTAGTGCCGACGGGTGGAGCTGTAACTACGGTCAGGGAAAATACATGTTCTTTACGGCCCACTAGGTAAATGTGGTTCCTGCACAGCCACAACAGCAACTTGGACAGGTCACACTGCTTCCGCCTCCATACTCTCAGGCCGTTGGTCCTTTGACAGTGTGCGACTCCGCCTCCTCATCCTCCACCGTGTCCTCAGTCTCCACTGCATGAACAAGTCTCAGTGCCCCTCCAGCATACCATTTGTGCAGGGCACGGCAGTGTCATGCTGTTCTTCACGTGGCCTTGGCGAATGGAGCAACACAGGGGAGGAACTGCTAAAAGTAATTCATGAAGAAATCGAATTATGGCTTACTCCACGAAAACTGGATATAGGAACCATGGTGACCGACAACGGGAAGAACATCTTGTCTGCGCTGCAACAAGGAAGCCTGAGCCATGTGCCCAGCATGGCACATGTGTTCAATCTGGTTGTCAAGAGGTTCCTGAAGTGTTCTTCCATCTGCAATGGGAAGGAAACTTTGCATGCACTTCCGCCACTCTTACACAGCAAAGCACACCCTCCTTGAACTGCAACGTCAGAACGGCTTCCCCCAACATAGTCTGATTTGCAACGTTTCCACGCATTGGAATTCCACCCTTCATATGTTGGACCGAACTTCAATGTCAACCAGTGGCAGCTCATTCGTGACATCTGCCGTTTGCTCAGGCCCCTTGAGGAAGCCACATTATTAGTCAGTCGCCAGGATTATGGGATGAACAACGTCATTCCACTGCTTCATCTACTACAACACGTATTGGAAAGAATTGCTGGTCAGGGCACTGGAGATGTGGCGCCTACATCTCATGGCCACATGAACCCTGCTGGGGCTAACTGGAGGAGGAAGGGGAGGGGCACCTTGGTTCACAGTTTAGTTTATGTGAGATGGCCGGTTTTCCTAGCCATCTGACAGGAGAGGAGGAGCAGCAAGAGGAGCTAGAGGGTTATGAGGAAGACGAGACAGAGGACCCAGACACACCGTGGCAGTATGCAGTGGAGATGGAGGTAGGGAGTCCCTCCAAGTCATTTGCACAAATGGCACGATGCATGCTCACTTGCAGTGACCACTGAATTGTCAACATTGGGCAGCGGGATAACTTCTGGCTCTCCACCTTATTGGACCCTTGCTACCGGCCTAAAATGGGGGCCTTTTTTACACCCACTGAGAGGGAGGACAAACTGACCTACTACAGAGACATCCTACATAGTCAGTTGGCCAATGCCTATCTGTGCCATTGTCCATCCTCTCACAGGTCTGACTCTGGGGGCCCTCTGCGCTCACCTCCCACTGCCATGGTTGCTGGGGAGGGGTGGGGTGGCAGGAGCAGTATCAGCTCCATCAGCAGCAGCAGCCTGAGTCTACAGTCGCTGATGAGTAGCTTTCTTCGCTCGCATAGTGAAGTAACTCATCAGCAGAAGGTAGACCTGGAGTAGGACCTGAACAAGCAGGTGGTGGCATACCTTGACATGACCATGCCAACACACCTTGAAGATCCGCTGGACTTCTGTGCAGCCAAACTTGATTTGTGGCTGCAACTAGCAGAGTTTTTCCTGGAAAAGCTGTCCTGCCCGGCCAGTAGTGTGTCATCAGAGCGGGTGTTTAGTGCGCCAGTGCCATAGTAACACAGTTACATAGTTACATAGTTAGTACGGTCGAAAAAAGACATATGTCCATCAAGTTCAACCAGGGAATTGAAGGGTAGGGGTGTGGCGCGATATTGGGGAAGGGATGGGATTTTATATTTCTTCATAAGCATTAATGTTATTTTGTTCCAGGAATGTATCTAATCCTGTTTTAAAGCTGTTAATTGTTCCTGCTGTGACCAGTTCCTGAGGTAGACCGTTTCATAAATTCACAGTCCTCACAGTAAAGAAGGTGTGTCGCCCCTTGAGACTAAACTTTTTCTTCTCCAGACGGAGGGAGTGCCCCCTCGTCCTTTGGGGGGGTTTAACCTGGAACAGTTTTTCTCCATATTTTTTGTATGGGCCATTAATATACTTATATACGTTTATCATATGCCCCCTTAAACGTCTCTTCTCAAGACTAAACAATTGTAACTCCTTTAATCGCTCCTCATAGCTAAGATGATCCATGCCCCATATGAGTTTAGTCGCGCGTCTCTGCACCCTTTCCAACTCCGCAGTGTCCCTTTTATGGACAGGTGCCCAAAACTGAACAGCATATTCCAGGTGAGGCTGTACCAATGCTTTATAAAGGGGGAGTATTATGTCCCTGTCCCTTGAGTCCATGCCTCTATTGATACATGACAATATCCTGCCGGCTTTGGAAGCAGCAGCCTGACATTGCATGCTATTCTGTAGTCTGTGATGTTCAAGTACACCCAGATCCTTCTCTACCAGTGACTCTGCCAGTTTAATCCCCCCTAAGACATACGACGCATGCAGGTTATTAGTACCCAGATGCATAACTTTACGTTTATCCACATTGAACCTCATTTGCCAAGTGGATGCCCAGACACTTAGTCTATCCAAGTCATCCTGTAACTTATGCACATCCTCTATAGACTGTACCGTGCTACAAAGCTTGGTGTCATCTGCAAAGATAGAAACAGAGCTGTTAATACCATCCTCTATATTATTGATAAATAAATTACACAACAGCGGGCCCAGTACTGAACCTTGGGGTACACCACTAATAACCGGGGACCAATCAGAGTACGAATCATTGACCGCCACTCTCTGGGTACGATCCATGAGCCAGTGTTCAATCCAGTTACAAACTAAAATTTCCAAACCCAAAGACCTTAACTTACCTGTCAGACGTCTATGAGGGACAGTATCAAATGCTTTAGCAAAATCCAGAAACACTATATCCACAGTCATTCCTCTGTCAAGGCTTCTACTCACCTCTTCATAAAAGCAAATTAGATTGGTTTGACAACTTCTATCCTTAGTAAACCCATGCTGGCTATCACTTATAATACAATTATCCCCTATGTATTCCTGTATGTAATCCCTTATAAGTCCTTCAAACAATTTACCCACAATGCACGTTAAACTTACCGGTCTATAGTTTCCTGGGGAAGACCTAGAGCCCTTTTTGAAGATTGGCACCACATTCGCCTTGCGCCAGTCCCTTGGCACAATACCAGACACCAGAGAATCTCTAAATATCATGAACAGGGGTACAGATATTACTGAACTTACCTCTCTAAGAACTCTTGGGTGCAATCCATCTGGTCCTGGAGATTTGCTTACATTTAAATTACTTAACTTACCTTGTACCATCTCTACATTAAGCCAGTTCAGTACATTACATGATGTGTTACCAGCACTGACCTGGCCAATGTCAGCTCCTTTTTCCATAGTGTATACAGAACTAAAGAACCCATTCAGTAGCTCCGCCTTCTCTTGATCGCCTGTGACAACCTCCCCATTATCATTATTAAGGGGTCCTACATGCTCTGTCCTTGGTTTTTTTGCATTTATATATCTAAAAAAATATTTAGGATTAGTTTTGCTTTCTTTGGCCACCTGTCTCTCGTTTAGAATTTTTTTATTACATTTTTACAGATTTTATTAATCAGATTTGTATTTTTTGAAGGCTATTTTTTTTGTTGTTTATTGCTCTTTTAACATCATTTGTCAGCCATGTAGGATTTAGTTTTAATCATTTATATTTGTTCCCCTTTGGTATATATTTAGCTGTATAGTTATTTAGAGTTGATTTAAAGATGTCCCATTTACCTTCTGTATCAGTATTTGACAACACCTCCCCCCAGTCTATGTCTTGTAGTGCAGCCCTCAGTCCAGGGAAGTTTGCCTTTTTAAAGTTATATGTTTTTGCCTTCCCCGCCTGTCTTTGTTTTCTACATTTTAAGTCAAAAGTAACTATATTGTGGTCGCTATTACCAAGGTTTTCCCGCACAGTTACATTACCAACCAGCTCTGCGTTGTTGGAAATGATCAGATCCAACAAGGCATCACTTCTTGTTGGGTCCTCCACAAACTGGCCCATAAAATTATCCTGCAATAAATTTAGGAATTGACGCCCCTTTGTAGTTTTAGCCAGCCCCCGACCCCAATCTATATCAGGATAGTTAAAATCTCCCATTATTACCACTGTACCTGCCCGGGCAGCCCTCTCTATTTGTTTATGAAGCCGAACTTCTATCTCTTCAGTGATATTAGGGGGTCTGTAGATTACCCCAAATATTATTTTTTCAGTATTTCCCTCCTTTTGTAATTCTACTCACAGTGATTCCACCTCCTCAGAATCATCACACACTATGGCATCGTTCACACTGACTTTCATACCACTTCTTACATACAGACAGACTCCACCACCTTTTCTGTTCATTCTATCCTTGCGAAACAATGTAAACCCCTGCAGATTGACAGCCCAGTCATGCGAGGAGTCCAGCCATGTCTCAGTGACCCCAACTATATAAATATGTTCCTCCAGTATCAAGGCCTCAAGCTCCCCTATTTTATTTGCTAGGCTTCTGGCATTTGTGAACATACACTTTACATTTCCATCCTTTATGTTATTGGGGTTAATGGGATTCAAGGGTGTAAGTTTTATTTTCCTATGAAGCCTATTCCTATTAACTATTCTAACCCCTCCCTCCGCTCCACCCCCAGGTACATTTATAATTCCCACCTCTCTATCTACACTATCTTCCCCCTCTTTGCTGTAGGTTCCCTCCCCCCAAGTCCCTAGTTTAAACACTCCTCCACCCTTCTAGCCATCTTCTCCCCTTGCCAGATCTTTGTGCCTTATCAGCCGAAGAGAAAGCGTTCAGTTTGTGTCTTGCCTTGCCGCGTTTCTGACCCTATTGCTATATATCATGACCTTGCTCCTTTGCGGCCTGCCCTCTGACCTCTTGCTACGTGACCTGACCTTGCTACTGTGCCGCCAGCCCTGACCTCCTGCCTGTCCTGACTACTAGTTTCCTCATACAGATAAGTTCTCATATGGTTTTTATTGTATAACGTTATATTTACTTCATATTTACTTCATATTCTGTGCAGATACCCTAAGGTACCTCTTTCAGATATATATATATACCTCGCTTTACATTTTCTCCATTACTTTCTTCTATAGTAGACCTTTTTTCCCCCCTTTTCCTGTGTTGGGGTTATACCAGGTGCCGGAGCCGACCCTCCGGTTCAGGTATCGCCGCATTCCTTTCTCTGTTTCCCTTTCCTTCCCCTCCCCCCCCCCTCCTCTCCTTCCTATCCTCTGCGCCATTTTACCTTTTGCGCCTTTCTTCCTTCTTATTATCTTCTTCCCGCACTCTCTTCGCGCGCGCGGGCAGGGGGCGGGTCCTCCTCCTCCTTCTTCCCCTTCGCTCCTGCTGACGTATTCAGCGGGCGTTCCTGCGGCGTCCAATCGGCTCCAGGGGACGTAGTCTCGCGAGACTTCATCCCTGGGAGTCGGAGCTTATCGGCTTCCCCTCACGCCGCTGCGCCAGTTACAGCGCGGACGGCGTAGAGGACGGAGCCTGTAAGCAGTGTAGAGAGGGAATTTATTCCACTCTCCTACTTAGTGCTATCCTCATATATATATATATATATATATATATATATATATATATATATATATATATATATATATATAGATATTTAGACCTACTCCTTTTATTGGTCCTTCTCCTACTGGAAAAGAGATCTTCAGCTACTTACCTCACCCTTAGCAGGTGCTGTATATACTCTATTTGTTAACCCCTTCTCTTACATCCATGGCTGAGGAACCTACTGCTACCCCCCTCAGAGGGGAGGTATTCTCTACAGACTCAGCACAATTTATGAGTGCAAGCCAGATTCAGGACCTCATTAATCAATCTGTCCAAGCAGCTCTGGCCTCAGTCACTGTGATCACTAAAGCCCAACAGCCAGTGACTTTTTTACCGTTACCTTCACAAGGTGGCGAACCGCCTATTAAGAAAGGGAAAGCGTCCCATAAACGCAAACATTCCCAGGCGGCACATGACTCCCCGGCAGGGGAAGACAACAATATGCTCCAGGCAGCTCCAACCACGAGCTACCAACCCCAGCATCCCTCAGACACCACTCGACCCCTGGGCCCCAGGGAGATACATGTGAAGGGGCATAGATCCTCTAGACGGGCCAAACACGACTCATTTGTTGATACCTCAGATGAGGACTCATCGGATACTTCCAACGAGTCGGATCACTCCGAGTCTGAATCTTTTCATGACAATGCTGGAGACACGGCGATCGACACAGACGCCAACCCTGCAACGCAGGGCGAGGTCCTCCTAGATGCCCTAAGCGAACCATTTTTCCACCCAGACGGCATCTCTCATCCCCGTTCTGGTGAATGGACACCGTTGCCTCACGTATCTAAATACGTAGAGTCGTGGGCACATAAGTCCCTGGATAGGACTAGCCGAAACAAATTGAGAGCTGAGTGCCCAAGGCCCTTCATCCCTAGAAAGGCAGTAGCTACCCCAGAGGTAGACCCAATTCTCACTAAATATCTGTTAAAATCAGGGAAATTCCCTAAAAAAGGGATTGAGAGGTCCTTTAAATCAATCCAGGACCGTATTCTGGACCTAATGGGTCCCCTCACGAAAATTCTAAATTTATCAGAACAAGCAGCTGCATCTGATCAGCCTGTGGATCTCCAACAGCTGCAAGGTTGGGTACAGAGAGCGGTCTGCCTAGCTGGCAGCGCTAACACTACTTGCTCTATAGAGAGGCGCCGATCAATATTGATGCGCCTGGATCCCCAATTGTCCCACCTGGCAGAATCTGAGCCTGACCCGTCAGCAGACGGAATGCTGTTTGGGGACTCCTTAATAAAGGACATCAACAAGTTCGTTGGGCTTTTCACAAGCTTAGACAAAGCCCAAACGTCTTTGAAGAAATCGGGGACCAATAGGGTTTTCCCTAAGGCCGGTAGAGGCCGATCTGCCGGCCGCACCCCACCCTATAGGCCACAGGGCAGAGCCCCTTCTCAGTTCCAGTACTCTCAGGCTCCATCCTACCCCATGCCCGTGGCGCAACCAGCGCCGTTCTTTCCACCCAGGGGCAGACCCTGGCGTGGCCGCGGCGGACGTGGTTACCCTTTTATCCACGCCTGGTCTGCGATTACGGCAGACGCATGGATTCTACACACAGTAGCGGGATTTCTCATAGACCTCCAGTCGCTACCGGTTCTAAATGTTATCCCTCCCCCTATCCGATTTGCAAACCAAAACGTTGCCCTCATAGACAAGGAGTTACAAGAACTCCAAGCCAAGCAGGCGGTCATGGAGGTGGAACCCTCCTCCCCGGGCTTCGTAAGCAACCTCTTTTTAGTAAAGAAAAAAGGGGGCGGTTATCGTCCCGTGATCAACCTCCGGGACTTGAACCAACATGTCAAGTATCGACATTTCAAGATGGAAGGCATTCATTTCCTTCGGGACCTTCTGCAGCCGGGGGACTGGCTTGTGAAAATAGACTTGAAGGACGCCTACCTCACCGTCCCGATCCACGGGGAATCACAACACCTACTTCGATTCCTCTGGAGGGACCGAATGTGGCAGTTTACTTGCCTTCCATTCGGACTATCCTCCGCCCCGTGGTGTTTCACCAAACTCATGAAACCCGTGGTGGCGTCCTTGAGGAGCCGAGGTGTTCGTCTGATCATCTATCTAGACGATCTACTCATCATGGCTTATTCCAAACCTCAAGCATATCTCCATATGACATGGACGATGTCATTGTTACAAGGGCTGGGATTCCTAATCAACCTAGAGAAGTCTATTCTCATCCCAGCCCAGGAGATGGAGTTCTTGGGATTTCTGGTGGACACCAATCAGGCCGTCCTCCGTCTCCCCAGGTCAAAACTCACCCTGATCCGCAAAGAAATCAGGGCGGTTCTGCGAAAGGGTTATTTATCCTTGCGTGCGCTAGCGCGACTGGTGGGTCTCCTAGCGGCCTCTATCCAGGCTATCTTCCCGGCCCCGCTTCACTACAGGGCCCTGCAGAGGCTCAAGATCATGCATCTGAGGCAGGGTCTCAGATATGCAGACGAGGTACCCCTCTGTCCGGAGACCATCGAGGAATTGCGATGGTGGCTTCGTCATGCCGTCGAATGGAACGGCAAGACCATTTTCAATTCCAGTCCGGACGTTATCATCGAGTCGGACGCGAGTCGACGGGGTTGGGGTGCCCGGTGCGGAGGCTCCTCCACAGGAGGGACATGGTCCGCTTCCGAAGCTACTCTTCACATCAATGCACTGGAACTCTTAGCGGCGTTTTTCGCCGTCAGGAGTCTCATACCACACGCGTCCAATTGCTGTGTATTACTGCGCATGGACAATGTGGCAGCGGTGCAATACGTCAACCGCTTAGGGGGCACCAAATCCAGGGTCCTGGCGAACGTTGCGAAAGACTTCTGGCACTTCTGCCTAGCCCGCGAAATAATCCCAATTGCGGAGTATATTCCGGGGGTCTCCAATATGGTTGCCGACTGGAATTCCCGCTATCTGCTCGATTCCAGCGATTGGCGGCTGAATCGTTCCGTTTTTCTTCAGTTGAGACAACTATGGGGTCCGTTCCACCTGGATCTATTCGCCTCTCGCCTCAATCGCCAACTGCCTCACTTTTTCAGCTGGAGGCCGGACCCGGAGGCGACGCGGTGGACGCTTTCCGCCAGATATGGCCGAAGGGCACGCATTATGCGTTTCCCCCCTTTCGGTTGATTCCCAGGGTCCTCTTACAGATAACGAACTCAAATGCGACGGTGGTGCTGATCACCCCATGGTGGCCGACACAACCGTGGTTTCCCCTCCTTCTGGGAATGTCGGTGGATTACCCCAGATTGCTTCCCCACTTTCCACAGCTGCTCACCAACCCGACCAAGGGTCTTCACCCTCTAGTTATGGAGGGCAACCTGCCTCTCCTGGCGTGGTTGGTTTCAGGATCCCAGATGCAGATAGCGACCTTTCAAAGTCAGCTAGGGACCTCCTCGCCTTGGCCTGGGCCCCCGGGACTAGATCGACATATCGATCAGCCTGGAGACTCTGGGTGCGTTGGTGTGATCAACGACAGGTTGATCCTGTACAGGCACCTGTGCCAGTAGTGGTGAATTACTTGGCTGATTCGTTCAAATCCGGCAAGTCATATAGCTCTATTAATGTCTATCGGTCGGCTATCTCAGCCTATCACTGCCCGGTGGATTCCTTACCGGTTGGAAAACACCCGTTGGTGTGCAGACTTTTGAGAGGCGTGAAGTTTCAACGACCCCCGCGGCCCAGGTACCAATCAACCTGGGATGTTTCCAGGGTGCTTGATATGTTTTCCACCTGGGAAGACAACATTGATCTTTTCCTGAAACTGTTGTCCTTTAAACTGACGGTGCTCTTGTGTTTAGTTTCAGTCAAAAGGGTGTAAGACGTAAGGGCCCTGGACGTTTCTAGGCGACAATTTTCGCCTCAGGGAGTTAGTCTTTCAGTGGTCCGTAGGACTAAGACTGGTATTCACTCGGTCTTTTACCCGTTTTTTCCAGATCATCCGCGGCTCTGTGTTGTCCGTTGCCTACAGGCGTACGAATCGCAGACTGCCGCCTTGCGCTCCTTGCATTCCTCCCAACTTCTCGTTTCGTACGTTAAGCCGCACCTCCCGGTTTCGTCAGCCACGTTGGCACGTTGGGTGCATTCCGCCATGGCACTGGCAGGTATAGACGTTTCCCTGTTTGGTGCTCATTCCACCAGGGGAGCGATGGCTACTAAGGTAGTCTCTTCAGGGGGCTCCCTTTCCGACCTGTTAATGGCTGCGGATTGGTCTTCTGAGACCACTTTTCGCCATTTCTACTTCCGACCGGAGGAACATATTTCCATGTCGGTCTTATAACAGCTTACATATCTTATGTATTGATGTATCATTCTTGACTGTTAGCTTTGAACTTGCATAAGATAGGAGCCTCCTGTCTGATATATAAATCTAGATTTTCCTAGCTTGTGAGGGAAAATATTAGTTATATGAAGACAGGAGGCGCGTATCTTCCCTCCCGACCCAACCCTGTGACGGATGTCTTTGTCTATCCTCAGGTTACTGAAAATCGACGACGTGTCCATGTTGGTGATTGACCTGTTCGTGCAGCTTTTCGGTTTTCTTCATCCCCTGTTGGGATGACGTCCCTCCGATGCAATCCCCGTTGGGATAGAATTGTTGGTGAGGTTCCAGAGTTGGAGTCGGGGAGTGCGGGCCGGCTGGCCGAAGACTCCAGTGGCGGTACGGTGCTCCGGATGGCTATCGTGTTCCAGTGTTGCTGAGTTTGTCGCATCAAGAAAGAGGAGGATCATCCTGAGGCAGTCCATTATATAGGGTCCACCAGCCTAGGCGTGGCTTACAGCATTGCTAGGACTGCTGGGAGTTGTAGTTTTTTGTTTGAATTTTATTAAAAGAAGTTATAAAAATTCTGCTATGGGCATTAATAAAGAAAGATTAATGCATAAGATACTCGCCTCCTGTCTTCATATAACTAATATTTTCCGTCACAAGCTAGGAAAATCTAGATTTATTTATGCAATGTGAGCCCTTACTTATGTTCCAGTGTTATACAGGTTAACTCTCTGCTTCCCTGATTTCTCAGGGTATGTGTTTGTGTGTAATTTTAAGTGATTTTATTAATTGTATCAATAAAGTTTACTCTTTAGAATCTCATAAACGTTTTTTTCGTGTTTGTATATCCTAGTTTTGCGTGGGATTTGTTACTCGTATGAGGGATCTTGCGTTAGTTTATCCTTACATTGCTGGAATAGTTTTTTTTCCATATTAACCCTTAAGGACAAAGCCCATTTTGACCTTAAAGGGGTACTCCGGTGGAATTTTTTTTTTTTAAATCAACTGGTGTCAGAAAGTTATAAAAAAAAAACAACAAAGACATGGTCTCAAATGGCAGGAGGTCACGTTTATCTGGTGTAGGATGCCATTGTGGCACTTGTAGTCCACTGCAGGTATCCCCCATTGTATGCATTTTTTATGCTGCGGATTGCCCTTAGCAACAGACCACAAGGGCAGGATCTGCTCCCCCAGCATAAATGCACAACTGCATTTGGGGTTGAGCACCTCCTGCCATTTGAGACCACGTCTTTGTTGTTGTTTAAATCTTATATTTGGAGGTGTATAAACTCCACATTCAATGCGCATTGATCACTATTATAGGCAGCATTAAGGAGCACCTGTGAGGCAAGCAACATATCAGCCAACTTGGGTGGGGTTTGTAGTCTGCCTTCCTCCCATTCTATTTGTGCCCAGCCACACTGGAGGGAACTAGGAGCAGGCTGTGAGTCGGACCTAATGCTGCTGTAATTGCCCACTGGTCCCTGGTTTTGCCCATATGGCACAGGTAGGTTTAGTGTTAGGTCCCGTGCCACTTGAAAAACCTTGGCGTTGGGTGCGGGCTCCAGTATGTCCTTCATATAAAGATATACTAGCTAATGTCACTGTTAGGGTTAGCCAATGTCACTGTTTACATCTACCACAGTAGTGCACCTAAATTCCTGTATTGTATTTGCCAGAAAGTTAAACAGATTTGTAAATGACTTCAGTTAAAAAATCTTTACCCTTCCAGTACTTTTTAGCAGCTGTATGCTACAGAGGAAATTATTTTATTTTTTAATTTATTTATTATCTTGTCTCTGCTGACACCTGATGCCCGTATCAGGAACTGTAAATTAAATAGGAAAAAAACCTCCAAAAGATGGCACTATCCCATAAAAAGCAGAGATCTATATCTTGGTTAGCACACAGTTCTTTGTTAAAAAAAGACAGTCTACATGTACATCCATAGGCAAGACATGAATGCAAGAAAGAAAGCAGCTACACTAGACCAACAAACCTGCTTACTGCCAAAAGAAAAAGAAGTGAAAGAAGAAAAAAAACGCTACAAATACTAATAATAATTTTAAAAGCAATTTTATTACCCACTTCAGTGCTGATCATAAAGAAAATAGACAGATTCTATTGAAACCCTGGGGCATTTTAAAATTAGACCCCTATTTAAAAGACATTTTGCCAGTGAAACCGAACATTACATTTTGCAAATCGAAATCACTAAAGAATGTTGTCTCCCAGCAAATTGAAACAGATTAATAAGCAGACACCACTTTCCAGTTTTCTATCTGCCCCTTTGGGCTGTTTTAAATGCAGTATCACTACTTGCAAATGTTGCCTCAATATTGCACATGGTACAAAAGAATTTAAGTCCACAGTCACAGGTGAATTATTCCAGATTAAGTCCTTCATGAACTGTAGTACCGTGTATGTTATATACCTTATGGAGTGTCCATGTGGACTCCAGTACGTTGGCCGTACTATCCAACCCTTTAGATGCCGTATTAATAAACATCGGGCTAACGTCACCAATGGCTATTTGTTACACAGTGTATCTAGACATGCTGCCAAAAAACACAACTGTGATTTCAATGTGTCCAAGTTCTTTCCTATTGAACACATATCTAGGGGTACAAACCAGTGTTTTAGCTCTCTCAAAAAGAGAGAAAATTACTGGATATATCGGTTAAAAATGATGGTTCCTTCTGGCCTCAACGAATATATCGAAAATATACACTGAAAAAATTCCCACTTTATTTGTGTTTCCACCTCTCCTTTTCTATCCCTCCCCTTTATGTAATATTAATTTAATGCATTCTCATAATACCACATATATTGCAGAACATTCCCCAGTATATTTTATAAATTTTTTGTTAATAAGATTTACAGCATTACATGCTACTGCTCCTTACCATTGTGCTGCTATGATCTATTTGCTGCAATTTTACCAGGATTTTGTTAATATATATATATTTTGTAACTACAATATGTCTTGCTGATATGACATCCGTATATAGCTTTGGTGGATTGCCACTGTCATTCTTTTGCACCTATGTCAATTTGCCGATTTATTGGTACACCAGATGTGTCACGATGCCGGCTGGCAGGTAGTGGATCCTCTGTGCCAGAGAGGGATTGGCGTGGACCGTGCTAGTGGATCGGTTCTAAGTCACTACTGGTTTTCACCAGAGCCAGCCGCAAAGCGGGATGGTCTTGCTGCGGCGGTAGTGACCAGGTCGTATCCACTAGCAACGGCTCAACCTCTCTGACTGCTGAAGATAGGCGCGGTACAAGGGAGTAGACAGAAGCAAGGTCGGACGTAGCAGAAGGTCGGGGCAGGCAGCAAGGATCGTAGTCGGGGGCAACGGCAGGAGGTCTGGAACACAGGCTAGGAACACACAAGGAAACGCTTTCACTGGCACAATGGCAACAAGATCCGGCAAGGGAGTGCATGGGAGGAGGTTAGATATAGTCAGGGACCAGGTGGAAGCCAATTAAGCAAATTGGGCCAGGCACCAATCATTGGTGCACTGGCCCTTTAAGTCTCAGGGAGCTGGCGCGCGCGCGCCCTAGAGAGCGGAGCCGCGCGCGCCAGCACATGACAGCAGGGGACGGGAACGGGTAAGTGACCTGGGACGCGATTCGCGAGCGGGCGCGTCCCGCTGTGCGAATCGCGTCCCCAACGGCCATGACAGTGCAGCGCTCCCGGTCAGCGGGACTGACCGGGGAGCTGCAGGGAGAAAGACGCCGTGAGCGCTCCGGGGAGGAGCGGGGACCCGGAGCGCTAGGCGTAACAGTACCCCCCCCCTTAGGTCTCCCCTTTTTTTTGTCCGGTGACTGCCTCCCCTGGGATGAGGACACCGGGAAGGAATGGATGGTTTCCTCAATGGCAGGCAGTACAGCAGGAGTAGGAATGGGGAGGGAGGGCAGAGGGTGAAGCTTGGCACGGGGCAGTGAGACACAAGGACGGGAGCCATGAGGGGACACAGAGGCTTGCCTGAAGGGACTGGGAGGGGGGGAGAGGCATTTTCTGTGGCAGGCAGAGTCCCTAACGACTTTAGGGGGACCGGATACAGGAGGAACCACAGGGTCACGGCAGGGAGTACTGGGAACTGGTTTAAGGCAGTCCTTGGAACAAGAGGGACCCCAACTCTTGATCCCCCCAGTGGACCAGTCCAGGGTTGGGGAATGGTGTAGAAGCCAGGGTAGTCCAAGGAGAACTTCGGAAGTGCAATTGGGAAGGACAAAAAATTCAATTTTCTCGTGATGAGGTCCGATGCACATTAGGAGGGGCTCCGTGCGGTAACGCACGGTGCAATCCAACCTGGCTCCGTTGACCGCGGAAATGTGGAGTGGCTTGACAAGACGGATCACCGGAATGCGGAATTTATTCACCAAGGACTCCCGAATAAAATTCCCAGAAGCACCAGAGTCCAGGCAGGCCACGGCTGAGAGGGAAGAGCTGGCTGAAGTAGAAATCCGTACAGGCACCGTGAGACGTGGAGAAGCCGACTTAGCATCCAGAGACGCCACACCCACGAGAGCTGGGTGCGAGCGTGCGTTTCCCAGACGTGGAGGACGGATAGGGCAATCCACCAAAAAATGTTCGGTACTGGCACAGTACAGACAAAGATTCTCTTCCTTACGGCGATTCCTCTCTTCCAGGGTCAGGCGAGACCGATCCACTTGCATGGCTTCCTCGGCGGGAGGCCTAGGCGCAGATTGCAGTGGAGACTGTGGGAGAGGTGTCCAGAGATCTAAGTCTTTTTCCTGGCGGAGCTCTTGATGTCTCTCAGAAAAACGCATGTCAATGCGAGTGGCAAGATGAATGAGTTCATGTAGATTAGCAGGAGTTTCTCGTGCGGCCAGAACATCTTTAATGTTGCTGGATAGGCCTTTTTTAAAGGTCGCGCAGAGGGCCTCATTATTCCAGGAAAGTTCAGAAGCAAGAGTACGGAATTGTATGGCGTACTCGCCAACGGAAGAATTACCCTGGACCAGGTTCAGCAGGGCAGTCTCAGCAGAAGAGGCTCGGGCAGGTTCCTCAAAGACACTTCGAATTTCCGAGAAGAAGGAGTGTACAGAGGCAGTGACGGGGTCATTGCGGTCCCAGAGCGGTGTGGCCCATGACAGAGCTTTTCCAGACAGAAGGCTGACTACGAAAGCCACCTTAGACCTTTCAGTAGGAAACTGGTCCGACATCATCTCCAAGTGCAGAGAACATTGCGAAAGGAAGCCACGGCAAAACTTAGAGTCCCCATTAAATTTGTCCGGCAAGGACAGGCGGAGGCTAGGAGTGGCCACTCGCTGCGGAAGGGGTGCAGGAGCTGGCGGAGGAGATGATTGCTGCTGAAGTTGCGACTGAAGTTGCTGCACAATGGTGAATACTTCCGACAGCTGGTGGGTTAGATGGGCGATCTGTCGGGATTGCTGGGCGACCACCGTGGTGATATCAGAGATATAAGGCAGAGGGACGTCAGCGGGATCCATGGCCGGATCTACTGTCACGATGCCGGCTGGCAGGTAGTGGATCCTCTGTGCCAGAGAGGGATTGGCGTGGACCGTGCTAGTGGATCGGTTCTAAGTCACTACTGGTTTTCACCAGAGCCAGCCGCAAAGCGGGATGGTCTTGCTGCGGCGGTAGTGACCAGGTCGTATCCACTAGCAACGGCTCAACCTCTCTGACTGCTGAAGATAGGCGCGGTACAAGGGAGTAGACAGAAGCAAGGTCGGACGTAGCAGAAGGTCGGGGCAGGCAGCAAGGATCGTAGTCGGGGGCAACGGCAGGAGGTCTGGAACACAGGCTAGGAACACACAAGGAAACGCTTTCACTGGCACAATGGCAACAAGATCCGGCAAGGGAGTGCATGGGAGGAGGTTAGATATAGTCAGGGACCAGGTGGAAGCCAATTAAGCAAATTGGGCCAGGCACCAATCATTGGTGCACTGGCCCTTTAAGTCTCAGGGAGCTGGCGCGCGCGCGCGCCCTAGAGAGCGGAGCCGCGCGCGCCAGCACATGACAGCAGGGGACGGGAACGGGTAAGTGACCTGGGACGCGATTCGCGAGCGGGCGCGTCCCGCTGTGCGAATCGCGTCCCCAACGGCCATGACAGTGCAGCGCTCCCGGTCAGCGGGACTGACCGGGGAGCTGCAGGGAGAAAGACGCCGTGAGCGCTCCGGGGAGGAGCGGGGACCCGGAGCGCTAGGCGTAACAAGATGGCTGGCCCTTTATTCCCCAAAAGGTGTTTTATTTATATATATATATATATAGATACAAGGGTTGGTGTGAGACAGCACCGGGGACCAACCTTCGTGCATGTGAAACACCCAGGCAGCCAGCCTGG